>NC_089848.1:71541654-71611654 GCF_035609145.1 Eleutherodactylus coqui | reverse complement strand
TAGATACACAGATAAATGTGACATAGATAGATAGATAGATAGATAGATAGATAGGAGATAGATAGGAGATAGATAGATAGATAGATAGATAGATAGATAGATAGATATGAGATAGATAGACAGGAGATAGATTGATAGATATGAGATAGATAGATAGATAGATAGATAGATATGAGCTAGATAGATAGATAGATAGGTAGATAGATATGAGATAGATAGATAGACATGAGATAGATAGATAGATATGAGATAGATAGATAGATTGATAGATAGATATGAGATAGATAGATAGATATGAGATGGATAGATAGATAGATAGATAGATAGATAGATAGATAGATAGATAGATAGATAGATAGATATGAGATAGATAGATATGAGATAGATAGATAAATTGATAGATATGAGATAGATAGATAATGAGATAGATAGATATGAGATAGATAGATATGAGATGGATAGATAGATATGAGATAGATAGATAGATAGATATGAGATAGATAGATAGATAGATAGATAGATAGATAGATATGAGATAGATAGATAGATAGATAGATATGAGATAGATAGATAATGAGATAGATAGATATGAGATAGATAGATAATAAGATAGATATGAGATAGATAGATAGATAATGAGATAGATATGAGATAGATAGATAGATAGATAGATAGATAGATACATGAGATAGGGCTCACACCCACTTGCATTTTTTTAACGCTGTGTAACACTGCGGTTTTTTTTCACACGATTGTCAATTGGACTTTCTAATGTTAAAAACTCACCACAAGTTGGTGCTTTGCTATTTTTGTGCGATGCTTTTTTAACATTAGAAAGTCCCATTAACAATCGAGTGAAAAAAACGTGCAAGAAAAACGCAAGTGTGCAGGAGCCCATAGATAGATAAACAGATAGATCTGTCCTGTGTCAACTCTATGCTGGGGCCGGGGCTAGACAGGGGAAGTGTTACCAGGACATTAATTTAGGGATCTTGGGACAATATTCGAAAGGCAGGACTGTCTTGTGGGATCCAGGATTGTTGGGGGATATGACTATGTATTCATGATATTAGGGATGTGACCGCATTGCAACCACCTGCTACGGCAGCCACATGTTGTAACGGACACCAAAGTCATAATATTGGCAGCTGGCACCAGAACCATGACAGTTTGTAAGTTGACTTTGGGTTCACCAAATGGGCCAGGGAGAATGGAACTGAGTTCTGCTGCCATGTCTTGGCCACTCACATCTTTTTCCAACAACCCAGGATTCACAAAGTTGGCATGATCATGCATTGTGTCTCCCAGAGATACTGCCACACCTTCATGCTTTAACATTGCTTTACTGCAGAAACTTTCAAGGAACAGTAGTAAGAGGCGTTCTCATTCTGGTGGAAATCATATGGCAATGACACTTGATTCTGACTTGGCTCTTCTCAGTCTGTACTAATTAGACTCCCCAGGTGAAGTGGCACAGAGGTAACTGGGCCCCTCCATAAGTAGGCATGTGTTTGTCTTGTGCATTTGTATTGTTAGTGTGTTCTATGTACATGAATTTGATGTGTAGCGCCGCATGAACTTAGTATTTTTCAGCAGCTTAGTATGGAAGTTCTAGCTAGGATGTTTTTTTAAAAATGAAATTGAAAAGAAACTGGAAGTATCACATGTCTGTAACGAAGCAAACGTGTAATTAACAGCTGAATAAGGCAATAGAGAGGTTCTGTTTAAAATACATTTCTGCCTCCAGCTGAAGCATCTGACCTGCGCTGTGCTGAATTTGCGTAGTTTTGTGTTATTACTTCTCCACAATTTGGACACTTTTAAAAAATACATATTTTCAATGCGGCTTTCCGGGATCAGAATAGTTTTATGCTTCTGAACAAAGCTCTGTGCGGTCTTGTTCTTTGTGGGATGAGCTGTAGCTTCCATTGGGACTTTTTTGTGGTATATGCAGCTTTTTGCATTTTTTTTAATGTAGATGAACAGAAATTAGAAATGTATATGTTGTTTTGTTTATACCATCCAGTATCTGTTAGCTTATTCTTTTTTTTTACACCGTTCACTGTATGGGAGGATGGACAGAATGCAGTTTTTGGCCTTAAAAAGATAATTTTGTAGGAAAATACGTGGGTTTTTTTGCATTCAAATGTAACTTTTTTTTACCATTTTCTTTTTTGGAAATGATTTTCTTTCTACATCGGTGCATTCACAGTCTCATAACTTTTCAGTTTTTCGGTTGTTGGAGCTCTGTTAGGGCATGTTTTTTGCGTGACGAGCTGTAGTTTTCATTAGTATTATTTTGGGGGACATACGGCTGTTTTGATCACTTTTAGGACGCCTTCACAATTGCGATTAAATTGTGCGATTTTCACGCGATGCGAGAGCGAGTGAAAAAGCAGGATTATGAAACCAATGATTTTCAATGGTTTCATTCCCATTTGCGATGTTTTCACTCATGCGACGTGGAGTGAAAAAAAAATCACGGCACATCCTATCTTTCTGTGTTTTTTTTTGCTTCTTTTTTATCTGCCATGTTTCCCTACAGAGGCTCCTTTTTATCGCATCACAGAGCACGAAAAGGCGCTTTTCATGCAATGCATTTTTAACATTAAAAAGTCCCATTGACTTGTGGGCAAAAGCATTAAAAATACAACTCTTCCTGCAAAAAAACAAGCACTCAGACAGCGGCGGCGATGGATAAATAAAAGAGTTATGATTTTCTTTAAAAGGGGAGAGGACAAAATGAAGATACAAAAAAGGGACATCTCCTTAAGGGGTTAATCAGTTTATAGTCAGTAAATGCATATTTTTGGAAGGATGTGCCGCCTCTACCACCACTACACCCTCTCGCAGCCAGCGACACCGAAAATCCCCCCCGGGGGGGGGGGGCTTGATAGGCTGCCTGTCAGAATGCAGTATGACTTAAAGGGGTTGTCCCGAGGCAGCAAGTGGGTCTATACACCTCCAGGAGGCGGAGGGCGGCGGCCTGAGGAGGCCTGGAGGCGGAGGGCGGCGGCGGCCTGAGGAGGCCTGAGGAGGCCTGGCGGCGGAGGGCGGCGGTCTGAGGAGGCCTGAGGTTGCCTGGAGGCGGAGGGCGGTGGCCTGAGGAGGCCTGGAGGCAGGGGCGGCGGCCTGAGGAGGCCTGGAGGTGGAGGGCTGCGGCGGCCTGAGGAGGCCTGGAGGCGGAGGGCGGTGGCGGCCTGAGGAGGCCTGGAGGCGGAGGGCGGCGGCGGCCTGAGGAGGTGTGGAGGCAGAGGGCCGTGGCCTGAGGAGGCCCGGAGGCGGAGGGCGGCGGCGGCCTGAGGAGGCCTGGAGGCGTAGGGCGGCGGCGGCCTGAGGAGGCCTGAAGAGGCCTGAGGAGGCCTGGAGGCGGAGGGCGGCGGCGGCCTGAGGAGGCCTGGAGGCGTAGGGCGGCGGCGGCCTGAGGAAGCCTGGAGGTGGAGGGCGGCGGCCTGAGGAGGTCTGGAGGCAGAGGGTGGCGGTGGCCTGAGGAGGCCTGGATGTGGAGGGCGGCGGCGACCTGAGGAGGCCTGAGGAGGCACGAAGGCGGAGGGCGGCGGCGGCCTGAGGAGGCCTGAGGTTGCCAGGAGGCGGAGGGCGGCGGCCTGAGGAGGCCTGGAGGCGGAGGGCGGCGGCCTGAGGAGGCCTGGAGGCGGAGGGCGGCGGCGGCCTGAGGAGGCCTGGAGGCGGAGGGCGGCGGCGGCCTGAGGAGGCCTGAGGAGGCCTGGCGGCGGAGGGCGGCGGTCTGAGGAGGCCTGAGGTTGCCTGGAGGCGGAGGGCGGTGGCCTGAGGAGGCCTGGAGGCGGAGGGCGGCGGCCTGAGGAGGCCTGGAGGTGGAGGGCTGCGGCGGCCTGAGGAGGCCTGAGGAGGCCTGGAGGCGGAGGGCGGTGGCGGCCTGAGGAGGCCTGGAGGCGGAGGGCGGCGGCGGCCTGAGGAGGTCTGGAGGCAGAGGGCCGTGGCCTGAGGAGGCCCGGAGGCGGAGGGCGGCGGCGGCCTGAGGAGGCCTGGAGGCGTAGGGCGGCGGCGGCCTGAGGAGGCCTGAAGAGGCCTGAGGAGGCCTGGAGGCGGAGGGCGGCGGCGGCCTGAGGAGGCCTGGAGGCGTAGGGCGGCGGCGGCCTGAGGAAGCCTGGAGGTGGAGGGCGGCGGCCTGAGGAGGTCTGGAGGCAGAGGGTGGCGGTGGCCTGAGGAGGCCTGGATGTGGAGGGCGGCGGCGACCTGAGGAGGCCTGAGGAGGCACGAAGGCGGAGGGCGGCGGCGGCCTGAGGTTGCCAGGAGGCGGAGGGCGGCGGCCTGAGGAGGCCTGGAGGCGGAGGGCGGCGGCCTGAGGAGGCCTGGAGGCGGAGGGCGGCGGCGGCCTAAGGAGGCCTGAGGAGGCCTGCAGGCGGAGGGCGGCGGCGGCCTGAGGAGGCCTGGAGGCGGAGGGCGGCGGCGGCCTGAGGAGGCCTGAGGAGGTGTGGAGGCAGAGGGCGGCGGCCTGAGGAGGCCTGGACGCGGAGGGCGGCGGCAGCCTGAGGAGGCCTGGAGGTGGAGGGCGGCGGCCTGAGGAGGCCTGAGGAGGCCCGGAGGCGGAGGGCGGCGGCGGCCTGAGGAGGCCTGAGGTTGCCTGGAGGCGGAGGGCGGCGGCGGCCTGAGGAGGCCTGAGGTTGCCTGGAGGCGGAGGGCGGCGGCGGCCTGAGGAGGCCTGAGGAGGCCTGGAGGCGGAGGGCGGCGGCCTGAGGAGGCCTAGAGGTGGAGGGCGGCGGAGACCTAAGGAGGCCTGAGGAGGCCCGGAGGCGGAGGGTGGCGGTGGCCTGAGGAGGCCTGGAGGTGGAGGGCGGCGGCGGCCTGAGGAGGCCTGAGGAGGCCTGGAGGCGGAGGGCGGCGGCGGCCTGAGGAGGCCGGAGGAGGCCCGGAGGCGGAGGGCGGCGGCGGCCTGAGGAGGACTGAAGAGGCCTGAGGAGGCCTGGAGGCGGAGGGCGGCGGCGGCCTGAGGAGGCCTGGAGGCGTAGGGCGGCGGCGGCCTGAGGAGGCCCGAGGAGGCCTGGAGGCGGAGGGCGGCGGCGGCCTGAGGAGGACTGGAGGCGGAGGGCGGCGGCGGCCTGAGGAGGCCTGAGGAGGCCTGGAGGCGGAGGGCGGCGGCGGCCTGAGGAGGCCTGGAGGCGGAGGGCGGCGGCGGCCTGAGGAGGCCTGGAGGCGGAGGGCGGCGGCGGCCTGAGGAGGCCTGAGGAGGCCTGGAGGCGGAGGGCGGGCGGCGGCCTGAGGAGGCCTGGAGGCGGAGGGCGGCGGCGGCCTGAGGAGGTGTGGAGGCAGAGGGCCGTGGCCTGAGGAGGCCCGGAGGCGGAGGGCGGCAGCGGCCTGAGGAGGCCTGGAGGCGTAGGGCGGCGGCGGCCTGAGGAGGCCTGAAGAGGCCTGAGGAGGCCTGGAGGCGGAGGGCGGCGGCGGCCTGATGAGGCCTGGAGGCGTAGGGCGGCGGCGGCCTGAGGAGGCCCGAGGAGGCCTGGAGGCGGAGGGCGGCGGCGGCCTGAGGAGGACTGGAGGCGGAGGGCGGCGGCGGCCTGAGGAGGCCTGAGGAGGCCTGGAGGCGGAGGGGCGGCGGCGGCCTGAGGAGGCCTGGAGGCGGAGGGCGGCGGCGGCCTGAGGAGGCCTGAGGAGGCCTGGAGGCGGAGGGCGGCGGCGGCCTGAGGAGGCCTGGAGGCGGAGGGCGGCGGCGGCCTGAGGAGGCCTGGAGGCGGAGGGCGGCGGCGGCCTGAGGAAGCCTGGAGGTGGAGGGCGGCGGCCTGAGGAGATCTGGAGGCAGAGGGTGGCGGTGGCCTGAGGAGGCCTGGAGGTGGAGGGCGGCGGCGACCTGAGGAGGCCTGAGGAGGCACGAAGGCGAAGGGCGGCGGCGGCCTGAGGAGGCCTGAGGTTGCCTGGAGGCGGAGGGCGGAGGCCTGGAGGCGGAGGGCGGCGGCCTGAGGAGGCCTGGAGGCGGAGGGCGGCGGCGGCCTAAGGAGGCCTGAGGAGGCCTGCAGGCGGAGGGCGGCGGCGGCCTGAGGAGGCCTGGAGGCGGAGGGCGGCGGCGGCCTGAGGAGGCCTGAGGAGGTGTGGAGGCAGAGGGCGGCGGCCTGAGGAGGCCTGGAGGCGGACGGCGGCGGCAGCCTGAGGAGGCCTGGAGGTGGAGGGCGGCGGCGGCCTGAGGAGGCCTGAGGAGGCCCGGAGGCAGAGGGCGGCGGCGGCCTGAGGAGGCCTGAGGTTGCCTGGAGGCGGAGGGCGGCGGCGGCCTGAGGAGGCCTGAGGAGGCCTGAGGAGGCCTGGAGGCAGAGGGCGGCGGCCTGAGGAGGCCTAGAGGTGGAGGGCGGCGGCGACCTAAGGAGGCCTGAGGAGGCCCGGAGGCGGAGGGTGGCGGTGGCCTGAGGAGGCCTGGAGGTGGAGGGCGGCGGCGGCCTGAGGAGGCCTGAGGAGGCCTGGAGGCGGAGGGCGGCGGCGGCCTGAGGAGGTGTGGTGGCAGAGGGGCCGTGGCCTGAGGAGGCCCGGAGGCGGAGGGCGGCGGCGGCCTGAAGAGGCCTGAGGAGGCCTGGAGGCGGAGGGCGGCGGCGGCCTGAGGAGGCCTGGAGGCGGAGGGCGGCGGCGGCCTGAGGAGGCCTGAGGAGGTGTGGAGGCAGAGGGCGGCGGCCTGAGGAGGCCTGGAGGCGGAGGGCGGCGGCAGCCTGAGGAGGCCTGGAGGTGGAGGGGCGGCGGCGGCCTGAGGAGGCCTGAGGAGGCCCGGAGGCGGAGGGCGGCGGCGGCCTGAGGAGGCCTAGAGGTGGAGGGCGGCGGCAACCTGAGGAGGCCTGAGGAGGCCCGGAGGCGGAGGGTGGCGGTGGCCAGAGGAGGCCTGGAGGTGGAGGGCGGCGGCGGCCTGAGGAGGCCTGGAGGCGGAGGGCGGCGGCGGCCTGAGGAGGCCTGAGGAGGCCTGGAGGCGGAGGGCGGCGGCGGCCTGAGGAGGCCTGGAGGCGGAGGGCGGCGGCGGCCTGAGGAGGTGTGGAGGCAGAGGGCCGTGGCCTGAGGAGGCCCGGAGGCGGAGGGCGGCGGCGGCCTGAGGAGGTCTGGAGGCGGAGGGCGGTGGCGGCCTGAGGAGGCCTGAGGAGGCCCGGAGGCGGAGGGCCGGGCGGCGGCCTGAGGAGGCCTGGAGGCGGAGGGCGGCGGCGGCCTGAAGAGGCCTGAGGAGGCCTGGAGGCGGAGGGCGGCGGCGGCCTGAGGAGGCCTGGAGGCGGAGGGCGGCGGCGGCCTGAGGAGGCCTGAGGAGGCCTGGAGGCGGAGGGCGGCGGCGGCCTGAGGAGGCCTGGAGGCGGAGGGCGCGGCGGCCTGAGGAGGCCTGAGGAGGCCTGGAGGCGGAGGTCGGCGGCGGCCTAAGGAGGCCTGAGGAGGCCTGGCGGCGGAGGGCGGCGGCCTGAGGAGGCCTGGAGGTGGAGGGCGGCGGCCTGAGGAGGCCTGGAGGCGGAGGGCGGCGGCGGCCTGAGGAAGCCTGGAGGTGGAGGGCGGCGGCCTGAGGAGGCCTGGAGGCGGAGGGCGGCGGCGGCCTAAGGAGGCCTGAGGAGGCCTGCAGGCGGAGGGCGGCGGCGGCCTGAGGAGGCCTGGAGGTTGCCTGGAGGCGGAGGGGCGGCGGCCAGAGGAGGCCTGGAGGCGGAGGGCGGCGGCCTGAGGAGGCCTGGAGGCGGAGGGCGGGGGCGGCCTAAGGAGGCCTGAGGAGGCCTGCAGGCGGAGGGCGGCGGCGGCCTGAGGAGGCCTGGAGGCGGAGGGCGGCGGCGGCCTGAGGAGGCCTGAGGAGGCCCGGAGGCGGAGGGCGGCGGCGGCCTGAGGAGGCCTGGAGGCGGAGGGCGGCGGCGGCCTGAAGAGGCCTTAGGAGGCCTGGAGGCGGAGGGCGGCGGCGGCCTGAGGAGGCCTGGAGGCGGAGGGCGGCCTAAGGAGGCCTGAGGAGGCCTGCAGGCGGAGGGCGGCGGCGGCCTGAGGAGGCCTGGAGGCGGAGGGCGGCGGCAGCCTGAGGAGGCCTGGCGGCGGAGGGCGGCGGCCTGAGGAGGCCTGGAGGCGGAGGGCGGCGGCCTGAGGAGGCCTGGAGGCGGAGGGCGGCGGCGGCCTGAGGAGGCCTGAGGAGGCCTGGCGGCGGAGGGCGGCGGTCTGAGGAGGCCTGAGGTTGCCTGGAGGCGGAGGGCGGTGGCCTGAGGAGGCCTGGAGGCAAGGGCGGCGGCCTGAGGAGGCCTGGAGGTGGAGGGCTGCGGCGGCCTGAGGAGGCCTGGAGGCGGAGGGCGGTGGCGGCCTGAGGAGGCCTGGAGGCGGAGGGCGGCGGCGGCCTGAGGAGGTGTGGAGGCAGAGGGCCGTGGCCTGAGGAGGCCCGGAGGCGGAGGGCGGCGGCGGCCTGAGGAGGCCTGGAGGCGTAGGGCGGGCGGCGGCCTGAGGAGGCCTGAAGAGGCCTGAGGAGGCCTGGAGGCGGAGGGCGGCGGCGGCCTGAGGAGGCCTGGAGGCGTAGGGCGGCGGCGGCCTGAGGAAGCCTGGAGGTGGAGGGCGGCGGCCTGAGGAGGTCTGGAGGCAGAGGGTGGCGGTGGCCTGAGGAGGCCTGGATGTGGAGGGCGGCGGCGACCTGAGGAGGCCTGAGGAGGCACGAAGGCGGAGGGCGGCGGCGGCCTGAGGAGGCCTGAGGTTGCCAGGAGGCGGAGGGCGGCGGCCTGAGGAGGCCTGGAGGCGGAGGGCGGCGGCCTGAGGAGGCCTGGAGGCGGAGGGCGGCGGCGGCCTGAGGAGGCCTGGAGGCGGAGGGCGGCGGCGGCCTGAGGAGGCCTGAGGAGGCCTGGCGGCGGAGGGCGGCGGTCTGAGGAGGCCTGAGGTTGCCTGGAGGCGGAGGGCGGTGGCCTGAGGAGGCCTGGAGGCGGAGGGCGGCGGCCTGAGGAGGCCTGGAGGTGGAGGGCTGCGGCGGCCTGAGGAGGCCTGAGGAGGCCTGGAGGCGGAGGGCGGTGGCGGCCTGAGGAGGCCTGGAGGCGGAGGGCGGCGGCGGCCTGAGGAGGTGTGGAGGCAGAGGGCCGTGGCCTGAGGAGGCCCGGAGGCGGAGGGCGGCGGCGGCCTGAGGAGGCCTGGAGGCGTAGGGCGGCGGCGGCCTTAGGAGGCCTGAAGAGGCCTGAGGAGGCCTGGAGGCGGAGGGCGGCGGCGGCCTGAGGAGGCCTGGAGGCGTAGGGCGGCGGCGGCCTGAGGAAGCCTGGAGGTGGAGGGCGGCGGCCTGAGGAGGTCTGGAGGCAGAGGGTGGCGGTGGCCTGAGGAGGCCTGGATGTGGAGGGCGGCGGCGACCTGAGGAGGCCTGAGGAGGCACGAAGGCGGAGGGCGGCGGCGGCCTGAGGTTGCCAGGAGGCGGAGGGCGGCGGCCTGAGGAGGCCTGGAGGCGGAGGGCGGCGGCCTGAGGAGGCCTGGAGGCGGAGGGCGGCGGCGGCCTAAGGAGGCCTGAGGAGGCCTGCAGGCGGAGGGCGGCGGCGGCCTGAGGAGGCCTGGAGGCGGAGGGCGGCGGCGGCCTGAGGAGGCCTGAGGAGGTGTGGAGGCAGAGGGCGGCGGCCTGAGGAGGCCTGGACGCGGAGGGCGGCGGCAGCCTGAGGAGGCCTGGAGGTGGAGGGCGGCGGCCTGAGGAGGCCTGAGGAGGCCCGGAGGCGGAGGGCGGCGGCGGCCTGAGGAGGCCTGAGGTTGCCTGGAGGCGGAGGGCGGCGGCGGCCTGAGGAGGCCTGAGGTTGCCTGGAGGCGGAGGGCGGCGGCGGCCTGAGGAGGCCTGAGGAGGCCTGGAGGCGGAGGGCGGCGGCCTGAGGAGGCCTAGAGGTGGAGGGCGGCGGAGACCTAAGGAGGCCTGAGGAGGCCCGGAGGCGGAGGGTGGCGGTGGCCTGAGGAGGCCTGGAGGTGGAGGGCGGCGGCGGCCTGAGGAGGCCTGAGGAGGCCTGGAGGCGGAGGGCGGCGGCGGCCTGAGGAGGCCGGAGGAGGCCCGGAGGCGGAGGGCGGCGGCGGCCTGAGGAGGCCTGGAGGCGGAGGGCGGCGGCGGCCTGAGGAGGCCTGAGGAGGCCTAGAGGCGGAGGGTGGCGGCGGCCTGAGGAGGCCTGGAGGCGGAGGGCGGCGGCGGCCTGAGGAGGCCTAGAGGCGGAGGGCGGCGGCGGCCTGAGGAGGCCTGAGGAGGCCTGGAGGCGGAGGGCGGCGGCGGCCTGAGGAAGCCTGGAGGCGGAGGGCGGCGGCAGCCTGAGGAGTCCTGGAGGCGGAGGGCGGCGGCGGCCTGAGGAGGTGTGGAGGCAGAGGGCCGTGGCCTGAGGAGGCCCGGAGGCGGAGGGCGGCGGCGGCCTGAGGAGGTCTGGAGGCGGAGGGCGGCGGCGGCCTGAGGAGGCCTGAGGAGGCCCGGAGGCGGAGGGCGGCGGCGGCCTGAGGAGGCCTGGAGGCGGAGGGCGGCGGCGGCCTGAAGAGGCCTGAGGAGGCCTGGAGGCGGAGGGCGGCGGCGGCCTGAGGAGGCCTGGAGGCGGAGGGCGGCGGCGGCGGCCTGAGGAGGCCTGAGGAGGCCTGGAGGCGGAGGGCGGCGGCGGCCTGAGGAGGCCTGGAGGCGGAGGGCGCGGCGGCCTGAGGAGGCCTGAGGAGGCCTGGAGGCGGAGGTCGGCGGCGGCCTAAGGAGGCCTGAGGAGGCCTGGCGGCGGAGGGTGGCGGCCTGAGGAGGCCTGGAGGTGGAGGGCGGCGGCCTGAGGTGGCCTGGAGGCGGAGGGCGGCGGCAGCCTGAGGAAGCCTGGAGGTGGAGGGCGGCGGCCTGAGGAGGCCTGGAGGCGGAGGGCGGCGGCGGCCTAAGGAGGCCTGAGGAGGCCTGCAGGCGGAGGGCGGCGGCGGCCTGAGGAGGCCTGGAGGTTGCCTGGAGGCGGAGGGCAGCGGCCAGAGGAGGCCTGGAGGCGGAGGGCGGCGGCCTGAGGAGGCCTGGAGGCGGAGGGCGGCGGCGGCCTAAGGAGGCCTGAGGAGGCCTGCAGGCGGAGGGCGGCGGCGGCCTAAGGAGGCCTGGAGGCGGAGGGCGGCGGCGGCCTGAGGAGGCCTGAGGAGGCCCGGAGGCGGAGGGCGGCGGCGGCCTGAGGAGGCCTGGAGGCGGAGGGCGGCGGCGGCCTGAAGAGGCCTGAGGAGGCCTGGAGGCGGAGGGCGGCGGCGGCCTGAGGAGGCCTGGAGGCGGAGGGCGGCCTAAGGAGGCCTGAGGAGGCCTGCAGGCGGAGGGCGGCGGCGGCCTGAGGAGGCCTGGAGGCGGAGGGCGGCGGCGGCCTGAGGAGGCCTGGCGGCGGAGGGCGGCGGCCTGAGGAGGCCTGGAGGCGGAGGGCGGCGGCCTGAGGAGGCCTGGAGGCGGAGGGCGGCGGCGACCTAAGGAGGCCTGAGGAGGCCTGCAGGCGGAGGGCGGCGGCGGCCTGAGGAGGCCTGGAGGCGGAGGGCGGCGGCGGCCTGAGGAGGCCTGAGGAGGTGTGGAGGCAGAGGGCGGCGGCCTGAGGAGGCCTGGAGGCGGAGGGCGGCGGCGACCTGAGGAGGCCTGGAGGTGGAGGGCGGCGGCGGCCTAAGGAGGCCTGAGGAGGCCCGGAGGCGGAGGGCGGCGGCGGCCTGAGGAGGCCTGGAGGCGGAGGGCGGCGGCGGCCTGAGGAGGCTTGAGGAGGCCTGGCGGCGGAGGGCGGCGGTCTGAGGAGGCCTGAGGTTGCCTGGAGGCGGAGGGCGGTGGCCTGAGGAGGCCTGGAGGCGGAGGGCGGCGGCATGAGGAGGCCTGGAGGTGGAGGGCTGCGGCGGCCTGAGGAGGCCTGAGGAGGCCTGGAGGCGGAGGGCGGTGGCGGCCTGAGGAGGCCTGGAGGCGGAGGGCGGCGGCGGCCTGAGGAGGTGTGGAGGCAGAGGGCCGTGGCCTGAGGAGGCCCGGAGGCGGAGGGCGGCGGCGGCCTGAGGAGGCCTGGAGGCGTAGGGCGGCGGCGGCCTGAGGAGGCCTGAAGAGGCCTGAGGAGGCCTGGAGGCGGAGGGCGGCGGCGGCCTGAGGAGGCCTGGAGGCGTAGGGCGGCGGCGGCCTGAGGAAGCCTGGAGGTGGAGGGCGGCGGCCTGAGGAGGTCTGGAGGCAGAGGGTGGCGGTGGCCTGAGGAGGCCTGGAGGTGGAGGGCGGCGGCGACCTGAGGAGGCCTGAGGAGGCACGAAGGCGGAGGGCGGCGGCGGCCTGAGGAGGCCTGAGGTTGCCAGGAGGCGGAGGGCGGCGGCCTGAGGAGGCCTGGAGGCGGAGGGCGGCGGCCTGAGGAGGCCTGGAGGCGGAGGGCGGCGGCGGCCTGAGGAGGCCTGGAGGCGGAGGGCGGCGGCGGCCTGAGGAGGCCTGAGGAGGCCTGGCGGCGGAGGGCGGCGGTCTGAGGAGGCCTGAGGTTGCCTGGAGGCGGAGGGCGGTGGCCTGAGGAGGCCTGGAGGCGGAGGGCGGCGGCCTGAGGAGGCCTGGAGGTGGAGGGCTGCGGCGGCCTGAGGAGGCCTGAGGAGGCCTGGAGGCGGAGGGCGGTGGCGGCCTGAGGAGGCCTGGAGGCGGAGGGCGGCGGCGGCCTGAGGAGGTGTGGAGGCAGAGGGCCGTGGCCTGAGGAGGCCCGGAGGCGGAGGGCGGCGGCGGCCTGAGGAGGCCTGGAGGCGTAGGGCGGCGGCGGCCTGAGGAGGCCTGAAGAGGCCTGAGGAGGCCTGGAGGCGGAGGGCGGCGGCGGCCTGAGGAGGCCTGGAGGCGTAGGGCGGCGGCGGCCTGAGGAAGCCTGGAGGTGGAGGGCGGCGGCCTGAGGAGGTCTGGAGGCAGAGGGTGGCGGTGGCCTGAGGAGGCCTGGATGTGGAGGGCGGCGGCGACCTGAGGAGGCCTGAGGAGGCACGAAGGCGGAGGGCGGCGGCGGCCTGAGGTTGCCAGGAGGCGGAGGGCGGCGGCCTGAGGAGGCCTGGAGGCGGAGGGCGGCGGCCTGAGGAGGCCTGGAGGCGGAGGGCGGCGGCGGCCTAAGGAGGCCTGAGGAGGCCTGCAGGCGGAGGGCGGCGGCGGCCTGAGGAGGCCTGGAGGCGGAGGGCGGCGGCGGCCTGAGGAGGCCTGAGGAGGTGTGGAGGCAGAGGGCGGCGGCCTGAGGAGGCCTGGACGCGGAGGGCGGCGGCAGCCTGTGGAGGCCTGGAGGTGGAGGGCGGCGGCCTGAGGAGGCCTGAGGAGGCCCGGAGGCGGAGGGCGGCGGCGGCCTGAGGAGGCCTGAGGTTGCCTGGAGGCGGAGGGCGGCGGCGGCCTGAGGAGGCCTGAGGTTGCCTGGAGGCGGAGGGCGGCGGCGGCCTGAGGAGGCCTGGAGGCGGAGGGCGGCGGCGGCCTGAGGAGGCCTGAGGAGGCCTAGAGGCGGAGGGTGGCGGCGGCCTGAGGAGGCCTGAGGAGGCCTGGAGGCGGAGGGCGGCGGCGGCCTGAGGAAGCCTGGAGGCGGAGGGCGGCGGCAGCCTGAGGAGTCCTGGAGGCGGAGGGCGGCGGCGGCCTGAGGAGGTGTGGAGGCAGAGGGCCGTGGCCTGAGGAGGCCCGGAGGAGGAGGGCGGCGGCGGCCTGAGGAGGTCTGGAGGCGGAGGGCGGCGGCGGCCTGAGGAGGCCTGAGGAGGCCCGGAGGCGGAGGGCGGCGGCGGCCTGAGGAGGCCTGGAGGCGGAGGGCGGCGGCGGCCTGAAGAGGCCTGAGGAGGCCTGGAGGCGGAGGGCGGCGGCGGCCTGAGGAGGCCTGGAGGCGGAGGGCGGCGGCGGCGGCCTGAGGAGGCCTGAGGAGGCCTGGAGGCGGAGGGCGGCGGCGGCCTGAGGAGGCCTGGAGGCGGAGGGCGCGGCGGCCTGAGGAGGCCTGAGGAGGCCTGGAGGCGGAGGTCGGCGGCGGCCTAAGGAGGCCTGAGGAGGCCTGGCGGCGGAGGGTGGCGGCCTGAGGAGGCCTGGAGGTGGAGGGCGGCGGCCTGAGGTGGCCTGGAGGCGGAGGGCGGCGGCAGCCTGAGGAAGCCTGGAGGTGGAGGGCGGCGGCCTGAGGAGGCCTGGAGGCGGAGGGCGGCGGCGGCCTAAGGAGGCCTGAGGAGGCCTGCAGGCGGAGGGCGGCGGCGGCCTGAGGAGGCCTGGAGGTTGCCTGGAGGCGGAGGGCAGCGGCCAGAGGAGGCCTGGAGGCGGAGGGCGGCGGCCTGAGGAGGCCTGGAGGCGGAGGGCGGCGGCGGCCTAAGGAGGCCTGAGGAGGCCTGCAGGCGGAGGGCGGCGGCGGCCTAAGGAGGCCTGGAGGCGGAGGGCGGCGGCGGCCTGAGGAGGCCTGAGGAGGCCCGGAGGCGGAGGGCGGCGGCGGCCTGAGGAGGCCTGGAGGCGGAGGGCGGCGGCGGCCTGAAGAGGCCTGAGGAGGCCTGGAGGCGGAGGGCGGCGGCGGCCTGAGGAGGCCTGGAGGCGGAGGGCGGCCTAAGGAGGCCTGAGGAGGCCTGCAGGCGGAGGGCGGCGGCGGCCTGAGGAGGCCTGGAGGCGGAGGGCGGCGGCGGCCTGAGGAGGCCTGGCGGCGGAGGGCGGCGGCCTGAGGAGGCCTGGAGGCGGAGGGCGGCGGCCTGAGGAGGCCTGGAGGCGGAGGGCGGCGGCGACCTAAGGAGGCCTGAGGAGGCCTGCAGGCGGAGGGCGGCGGCGGCCTGAGGAGGCCTGGAGGCGGAGGGCGGCGGCGGCCTGAGGAGGCCTGAGGAGGTGTGGAGGCAGAGGGCGGCGGCCTGAGGAGGCCTGGAGGCGGAGGGCGGCGGCGACCTGAGGAGGCCTGGAGGTGGAGGGCGGCGGCGGCCTAAGGAGGCCTGAGGAGGCCCGGAGGCGGAGGGCGGCGGCGGCCTGAGGAGGCCTGGAGGCGGAGGGCGGCGGCGGCCTGAGGAGGCCTGAGGAGGCCTGGCGGCGGAGGGCGGCGGTCTGAGGAGGCCTGAGGTTGCCTGGAGGCGGAGGGCGGTGGCCTGAGGAGGCCTGGAGGCGGAGGGCGGCGGCATGAGGAGGCCTGGAGGTGGAGGGCTGCGGCGGCCTGAGGAGGCCTGAGGAGGCCTGGAGGCGGAGGGCGGTGGCGGCCTGAGGAGGCCTGGAGGCGGAGGGCGGCGGCGGCCTGAGGAGGTGTGGAGGCAGAGGGCCGTGGCCTGAGGAGGCCCGGAGGCGGAGGGCGGCGGCGGCCTGAGGAGGCCTGGAGGCGTAGGGCGGCGGCGGCCTGAGGAGGCCTGAAGAGGCCTGAGGAGGCCTGGAGGCGGAGGGCGGCGGCGGCCTGAGGAGGCCTGGAGGCGTAGGGCGGCGGCGGCCTGAGGAAGCCTGGAGGTGGAGGGCGGCGGCCTGAGGAGGTCTGGAGGCAGAGGGTGGCGGTGGCCTGAGGAGGCCTGGAGGTGGAGGGCGGCGGCGACCTGAGGAGGCCTGAGGAGGCACGAAGGCGGAGGGCGGCGGCGGCCTGAGGAGGCCTGAGGTTGCCAGGAGGCGGAGGGCGGCGGCCTGAGGAGGCCTGGAGGCGGAGGGCGGCGGCCTGAGGAGGCCTGGAGGCGGAGGGCGGCGGCGGCCTAAGGAGGCCTGAGGGCCTAGGCCTGCAGGCGGAGGGCGGCGGCGGCCTGAGGAGGCCTGGAGGCGGAGGGCGGCGGCGGCCTGAGGAGGCCTGAGGAGGTGTGGAGGCAGAGGGCGGCGGCCTGAGGAGGCCTGGAGGCGGAGGGCGGCGGCAGCCTGAGGAGGCCTGGAGGTGGAGGGCGGCGGCGGCCTGAGGAGGCCTGAGGAGGCCCGGAGGCGGAGGGCGGCGGCGGCGGCCTGAGGAGGCCTGAGGTTGCCTGGAGGCGGAGGGCGGCGGCGGCCTGAGGAGGCCTGAGGTTGCCTGGAGGCGGAGGGCGGCGGCGGCCTGAGGAGGCCTGAGGAGGCCTGGAGGCGGAGGGCGGCGGCCTGAGGAGGCCTAGAGGTGGAGGGCGGCGGCGACCTAAGGAGGCCTGAGGAGGCCCGGAGGCGGAGGGTGGCGGTGGCCTGAGGAGGCCTGGAGGTGGAGGGCGGCGGCGGCCTGAGGAGGCCTGAGGAGGCCTGGAGGCGGAGGGCGGCGGCGGCCTGAGGAGGCCGGAGGAGGCCCGGAGGCGGAGGGCCCGCGGCGGCCTGAGGAGGCCTGGAGGCGGAGGGCGGCGGCGGCCTGAGGAGGCCTAGAGGCGGAGGGCGGCGGCGGCCTGAGGAGGCCTGAGGAGGCCTGGAGGCGGAGGGCGGCGGCGGCCTGAGGAAGCCTGGAGGCGGAGGGCGGCGGCAGCCTGAGGAGGCCTGGAGGCAGAGGGTGGCGGCGGCCTGAGGAGGCCTGGAGGCGGAGGGCGGCGGCGGCCTAAGGAGGCCTGAGGAGGCCTGCAGGCGGAGGGCGGCGGCGGCCTGAGGAGGCCTGGAGGCGGAGGACGGCGGCGACCTGAGGAGGCCTGGAGGTGGAGGGCGGCGGCGGCCTAAGGAGGCCTGAGGAGGCCCGGAGGCGGAGGGCGGCGGTGGCCTGAGGAGGCCTGGAGGCGGAGGGCGGCGGCGGCCTGAGGAGGCCTGAGGAGGCCTGGCGGCGGAGGGCGGCGGTCTGAGGAGGCCTGAGGTTGCCTGGAGGCGGAGGGCGGTGGCCTGAGGAGGCCTGGAGGCGGAGGGCGGCGGCCTGAGGAGGCCTGGAGGTGGAGGGCTGCGGCGGCCTGAGGAGGCCTGAGGAGGCCTGGAGGCGGAGGGCGGTGGCGGCCTGAGGAGGCCTGGAGGCGGAGGGCGGCGGCGGCCTGAGGAGGCCTGGAGGCGTAGGGCGGCGGCGGCCTGAGGAGGCCTGAAGAGGCCTGAGGAGGCCAGGAGGCGGAGGGCGGCGGCGGCCTGAGGAGGCCTGGAGGCGTAGGGCGGCGGCGGCCTGAGGAGGCCCGAGGAGGCCTGGAGGCGGAGGGCGGCGGCGGCCTGAGGAGGACTGGAGGCGGAGGGCGGCGGCGGCCTGAGGAGGCCTGAGGAGGCCTGGAGGCGGAGGGCGGCGGCGGCCTGAGGAGGCCTGGAGGCGGAGGGCGGCGGCGGCCTGAGGAGGCCTGAGGAGGCCTAGAGGCGGAGGGCGGCGGCGGCCTGAGGAGGCCTGGAGGCGGAGGGCGGCGGCGGCCTGAGGAGGCCTGGAGGCGGAGGGCGGCGGCGGCCTGAGGAAGCCTGGAGGTGGAGGGCGGCGGCCTGAGGAGGTCTGGAGGCAGAGGGTGGCGGTGGCCTGAGGAGGCCTGGAGGTGGAGGGCGGCGGCGACCTGAGGAGGCCTGAGGAGGCACGAAGGCGGAGGGCGGCGGCGGCCTGAGGAGGCCTGAGGTTGCCTGGAGGCGGAGGGCGGCGGCCTGAGGAGGCCTGGAGGCGGAGGGCGGCGGCCTGAGGAGGCCTGGAGGCGGAGGGCGGCGGCGGCCTAAGGAGGCCTGAGTAGGCCTGCAGGCGGAGGGCGGCGGCGGCCTGAGGAGGCCTGGAGGCGGGAGGCCTGGAGGCGGAGGGCGGCGGCGGCCTGAGGAGGCCTGAGGAGGTGTGGAGGCAGAGGGCGGCGGCCTGAGGAGGCCTGGAGGCGGAGGGCGGCAGCAGCCTGAGGAGGCCTGGAGGTGGAGGGCGGCGGCGGCCTGAGGAGGCCTGAGGAGGCCCGGAGGCGGAGGGCGGCGGCGGCCTGAGGAGGCCTGAGGTTGCCTGGAGGCGGAGGGCGGCGGCGGCCTGAGGAGGCCTGAGGTTGCCTGGAGGCGGAGGGCGGCGGCGGCCTGAGGAGGCCTGAGGAGGCCTGGAGGCGGAGGGCGGCCTGAGGAGGCCTAGAGGTGGAGGGCGGCGGCAACCTAAGGAGGCCTGAGGAGGCCCGGAGGCGGAGGGTGGCGGTGGCCTGAGGAGGCCTGGAGGTGGAGGGCGGCGGCGGCCTGAGGAGGCCTGAGGAGGCCTGGAGGCGGAGGGCGGCGGCGGCCTGAGGAGGCCGGAGGAGGCCCGGAGGCGGAGGGCCCGCGGCGGCCTGAGGAGGCCTGGAGGCGGAGGGCGGCGGCAGCCTGAGGAGGCCTGAGGAGGCCTAGAGGCGGAGGGTGGCGACGGCCTGAGGAGGCCTGGAGGCGGAGGGCGGCGGCGGCCTGAGGAGGCCTAGAGGCGGAGGGCGGCGGCGGCCTGAGGAGGCCTGAGGAGGCCTGGAGGCGGAGGGCGGCGGCGGCCTGAGGAAGCCTGGAGGCGGAGGGCGGCGGCAGCCTGAGGAGGCCTGGAGGCAGAGGGTGGCGGTGGCCTGAGTAGGCCTGGAGGTGGAGGGCGGCGGCGACCTGAGGAGGCCTGAGGAGGCCCGAAGGCGGAGGGCGGCGGCGGCCTGAGGAGGCCTGAGGTTGCCTGGAGGCGGAGGGCGGCGGCCTGAGGAGGCCTGGAGGCGGAGGGCGGCGGCCTGAGGAGGCCTGGAGGCGGAGGGCGGCGGCGGCCTAAGGAGGCCTGAGGAGGCCTGCAGGCGGAGGGCGGCGGCGGCCTGAGGAGGCCTGGAGGCGGAGGGCGGCGGCCTGAGGAGGCCTGGAGGCGGAGGGCGGCGGCCTGAGGAGGCCTGGAGGCGGAGGGCGGCGGCGGCCTAAGGAGGCCTGAGGAGGCCTGCAGGCGGAGGGCGGCGGCGGCCTGAGGAGGCCTGGAGGCGGAGGGCGGCGGCAGCCTGAGGAGGCCTGGCGGCGGAGGGCGGCGGCCTGAGGAGGCCTGGAGGCGGAGGGCGGCGGCCTGAGGAGGCCTGGAGGCGGAGGGCGGCGGCGGCCTGAGGAGGCCTGGAGGCGGAGGGCGGCGGCGGCCTAAGGAGGCCTGAGGAGGCCTGCAGGCGGAGGGCGGCGGCGGCCTGAGGAGGCCTGGAGGCGGAGGGCGGCGGCGGCCTGAGGAGGCCTGAGGAGGTGTGGAGGCAGAGGGCGGCGGCCTAAGGAGGCCTGGAGGCGGAGGGCGGCGGCGACCTGAGGAGGCCTGGAGGTGGAGGGCGGCAGCGGCCTAAGGAGGCCTGAGGAGGCCCGGAGGCGGAGGGCGGCGGCAGCCTGAGGAGGCCTGGAGGCGGAGGGCGGCGGCGGCCTGAGGAGGCCTGAGGAGGCCTGGCGGCGGAGGTCGGCGGTCTGAGGAGGCCTGAGGTTGCCTGGAGGCGGAGGGCGGCGGCCTGAGGAGGCCTGGAGGCGGAGGGCGGCGGCCTGAGGAGGCCTGAAGGTGGAGGGCTGCGGCGGCCTGAGGAGGCCTGGAGGTGGAGGGCTGCGGCGGCCTGAGGAGGCCTGGAGGCGGAGGGCGGCGGCGGCCTAAGGAGGCCTGAGGAGGCCTGCAGGCGGAGGGCGGCGGCGGCCTGAGGAGGCCTGGAGGCGGAGGGCGGCGGCGGCCTGAGGAGGCCTGGAGGCGGAGGGCGGCGGCGGCCTGAGGAGGCCTGAGGAGGCCTGGCGGCGGAGGGCGGCGGTCTGAGGAGGCCTGAGGTTGCCTGGAGGCGGAGGGCGGTGGCCTGAGGAGGCCTGGAGGCGGAGGGCGGCGGCATGAGGAGGCCTGGAGGTGGAGGGCTGCGGCGGCCTGAGGAGGCCTGAGGAGGCCTGGAGGCGGAGGGCGGTGGCGGCCTGAGGAGGCCTGGAGGCGGAGGGCGGCGGCGGCCTGAGGAGGTGTGGAGGCAGAGGGCCGTGGCCTGAGGAGGCCCGGAGGCGGAGGGCGGCGGCGGCCTGAGGAGGCCTGGAGGCGTAGGGCGGCGGCGGCCTGAGGAGGCCTGAAGAGGCCTGAGGAGGCCTGGAGGCGGAGGGTGGCGGCGGCCTGAGGAGGCCTGGAGGCGTAGGGCGGCGGCGGCCTGAGGAAGCCTGGAGGTGGAGGGCGGCGGCCTGAGGAGGTCTGGAGGCAGAGGGTGGCGGTGGCCTGAGGAGGCCTGGAGGTGGAGGGCGGCGGCGACCTGAGGAGGCCTGAGGAGGCACGAAGGCGGAGGGCGGCGGCGGCCTGAGGAGGCCTGAGGTTGCCAGGAGGCGGAGGGCGGCGGCCTGAGGAGGCCTGGAGGCGGAGGGCGGCGGCCTGAGGAGGCCTGGAGGCGGAGGGCGGCGGCGGCCTAAGGAGGCCTGAGGAGGCCTGCAGGCGGAGGGCGGCGGCGGCCTGAGGAGGCCTGGAGGCGGAGGGCGGCGGCGGCCTGAGGAGGCCTGAGGAGGTGTGGAGGCAGAGGGCGGCGGCCTGAGGAGGCCTGGAGGCGGAGGGCGGCGGCAGCCTGAGGAGGCCTGGAGGTGGAGGGCGGCGGCGGCCTGAGGAGGCCTGAGGAGGCCCGGAGGCGGAGGGCGGCGGCGGCCTGAGGAGGCCTGAGGTTGCCTGGAGGCGGAGGGCGGCGGCGGCCTGAGGAGGCCTGAGGTTGCCTGGAGGCGGAGGGCGGCGGCGGCCTGAGGAGGCCTGAGGAGGCCTGGAGGCGGAGGGCGGCGGCCTGAGGAGGCCTAGAGGTGGAGGGCGGCGGCGACCTAAGGAGGCCTGAGGAGGCCCGGAGGCGGAGGGTGGCGGTGGCCTGAGGAGGCCTGGAGGTGGAGGGCGGCGGCGGCCTGAGGAGGCCTGAGGAGGCCTGGAGGCGGAGGGCGGCGGCGGCCTGAGGAGGCCGGAGGAGGCCCGGAGGCGGAGGGCCCGCGGCGGCCTGAGGAGGCCTGGAGGCGGAGGGCGGCGGCGGCCTGAGGAGGCCTAGAGGCGGAGGGCGGCGGCGGCCTGAGGAGGCCTGAGGAGGCCTGGAGGCGGAGGGCGGCGGCGGCCTGAGGAAGCCTGGAGGCGGAGGGCGGCGGCAGCCTGAGGAGGCCTGGAGGCAGAGGGTGGCGGCGGCCTGAGGAGGCCTGGAGGCGGAGGGCGGCGGCAGCCTGAGGAGGCCTGGAGGCAGAGGGCGGCGGCGGCCTGAGGAGGCCTGGCGGCGGAGGGCGGCGGCCTGAGGAGGCCTGAGGTTGCCTGGAGGCGGAGGGCGGCGGCGGCCTGAGGAGGCCTGAGGTTGCCTGGAGGCGGAGGGCGGCGGCGGCCTGAGGAGGCCTGAGGAGGCCTGGAGGCGGAGGGCGGCGGCCTGAGGAGGCCTAGAGGTGGAGGGCGGCGGCGACCTAAGGAGGCCTGAGGAGGCCGGAGGAGGCCCGGAGGCGGAGGGAGGCGGCGGCCTGAGGAGGCCTGGAGGCGGAGGGCGGCGGCGGCCTGAGGAGGCCTGAGGAGGCCTAGAGGCGGAGGGTGGCGGCGGCCTGAGGAGGCCTGGAGGCGGAGGGCGGCGGCGGCCTGAGGAGGCCTGAGGAGGCCTAGAGGCGGAGGGCGGCGGCGGCCTGAGGAGGCCTGAGGAGGCCTGGAGGCGGAGGGCGGCGGCGGCCTAAGGAGGCCTGAGGAGGCCTGCAGGCGGAGGGCGGCGGCGGCCTGAGGAGGCCTGGAGGCGGAGGGCGGCGGCCTGAGGAGGCCTGGAGGCGGAGGGCGGCGGCCTGAGGAGGCCTGGAGGCGGAGGGCGGCGGCGGCCTAAGGAGGCCTGAGGAGGCCTGCAGGCGGAGGGCGGCGGCGGCCTGAGGAGGCCTGGAGGCGGAGGGCGGCGGCAGCCTGAGGAGGCCTGGCGGCGGAGGGCGGCGGCCTGAGGAGGCCTGGAGGCGGAGGGCGGCGGCGGCCTAAGGAGGCCTGAGGAGGCCTGCAGGCGGAGGGCGGCGGCGGCCTGAGGAGGCCTGGAGGCGGAGGGCGGCGGCAGCCTGAGGAGGCCTGGCGGCGGAGGGCGGCGGCCTGAGGAGGCCTGGAGGCGGAGGGCGGCGGCCTGAGGAGGCCTGGAGGCGGAGGGCGGCGGCGGCCTGAGGAGGCCTGGAGGCGGAGGGCGGCGGCGGCCTAAGGAGGCCTGAGGAGGCCTGCAGGCGGAGGGCGGCGGCGGCCTGAGGAGGCCTGGAGGCGGAGGGCGGCGACGGCCTGAGGAGGCCTGAGGAGGTGTGGAGGCAGAGGGCGGCGGCCTAAGGAGGCCTGGAGGCGGAGGGCGGCGGCGACCTTAGGAGGCCTGGAGGTGGAGGGCGGCGGCGGCCTAAGGAGGCCTGAGGAGGCCCGGAGGCGGAGGGCGGCGGCAGCCTGAGGAGGCCTGGAGGCGGAGGGCGGCGGCGGCCTGAGGAGGCCTGAGGAGGCCTGGCGGCGGAGGTCGGCGGTCTGAGGAGGCCTGAGGTTGCCTGGAGGCGGAGGGCGGCGGCCTGAGGAGGTGTGGAGGCAGAGGGCGGCGGCCTGAGGAGGCCTGGAGGCGGAGGGCGGCGACGGCCTGAGGAGGCCTGGAGGTGGAGGGCTGCGGCGGCCTGAGGAGGCCTGGAGGCGGAGGGCGGCGGCGGCCTAAGGAGGCCTGAGGAGGCCTGCAGGCGGAGGGCGGCGGCGGCCTGAGGAGGCCTGGAGGCGGAGGGCGGCGGCGGCCTGAGGAGGCCTGAGGAGGTGTGGAGGCAGAGGGCGGCGGCCTGAGGAGGCCTGGAGGCGGAGGGCGGCAGCGACCTGAGGAGGCCTGGAGGTGGAGGGCGGCGGCGGCCTAAGGAGGCCTGAGGAGGCCCGGAGGCGGAGGGCGGCGGCGGCCTGAGGAGGCCTGGAGGCGGAGGGCGACGGCGGCCTGAGGAGGCCTGAGGAGGAGTGGAGGCAGAGGGCGGCGGCCTGAGGAGGCCTGGAGGCGGAGGGCGGCGGCGGCCTAAGGAGGCCTGAGGAGGCCTGCAGGCGGAGGGCGGCGGCGGCCTGAGGAGGCCTGGAGGCGGAGGGCGGCGGCGGCCTGAGGAGGCCTGAGGAGGTGTGGAGGCAGAGGGCGGCGGCCTGAGGAGGCCTGGAGGCGGAGGGCGGCGGCGACCTGAGGAGGCCTGGAGGTGGAGGGCGGCGGCGGCCTAAGGAGGCCTGAGGAGGCCCGGAGGCGGAGGGCGGCGGCGGCCTGAGGAGGCCTGGAGGCGGAGGGCGACGGCGGCCTGAGGAGGCCTGAGGAGGAGTGGAGGCAGAGGGCGGCGGCCTGAGGAGGCCTGGAGGCGGAGGGCGGCGTCAGCCTGAGGAGGCCTGGAGGTGGAGGGCGGCGGCGGCCTGAGGAGGCCTGAGGAGGCCCGGAGGCGGAGGGCGGCGGCGGCCTGAGGAGGCCTGAGGTTGCCTGGAGGCGGAGGGCGGCGGCGGCCTGAGGAGGCCTGAGGTTGCCTGGAGGCGGAGGGCGGCGGCGGCCTGAGGAGGCCTGAGGAGGCCTGGAGGCGGAGGGCGGCGGCCTGAGGAGGCCTAGAGGTGGAGGGCGGCGGCGACCTAAGGAGGCCTGAGGAGGCCCGGAGGCGGAGGGTGGCGGTGGCCTGAGGAGGCCTGGAGGTGGAGGGCGGCGGCGGCCTGAGGAGGCCTGAGGAGGCCTGGAGGCGGAGGGCGGCGGCGGCCTGAGGAGGCCTGGAGGCGGAGGGCGGCGGCGGCCTGAGGAGGCCTGGAGGCGGAGGGCGGCGGCGGCCTGAGGAGGCCTGAGGAGGCCTAGAGGCGGAGGGTGGCGGCGGCCTGAGGAGGCCTGGAGGCGGAGGGCGGCGGCGGCCTGAGGAGGCCTGAGGAGGCCTAGAGGCGGAGGGCGGCGGCGGCCTGAGGAGGCCTGAGGAGGCCTGGAGGCGGAGGGCGGCGGCGGCCTGAGGAAGCCTGGAGGCGGAGGGCGGCGGCAGCCTGAGGAGGCCTGGAGGCGGAGGGCGGCGGCGGCTTGAGGAGGTGTGGAGGCAGAGGGCCGTGGCCTGAGGAGGCCCGGAGGCGGAGGGCGGCGGCGGCCTGAGGAGGTCTGGAGGCGGAGGGCGGCGGCGGCCTGAGGAGGCCCGGAGGCGGAGGGCGGCGGTGGCCTGAGGAGGCCTGGAGGCGGAGGGCGGCGGCGGCCTGAAGAGGCCTGAGGAGGCCTGGAGGCGGAGGGCGGCGGCGGCCTGAGGAGGCCTGGAGGCGGAGGGCGGCGGCGGCCTGAGGAGGCCTGGAGGCGGAGGGCGGCGGCGGCCTGAGGAGGCCTGGAGGCGGAGGGCGCGGCGGCCTGAGGAGGCCTGAGGAGGCCTGGAGGCGGAGGTCGGCGGCGGCCTAAGGAGGCCTGAGGAGGCCTGGCGGCGGAGGGCGGCGGCCTGAGGAGGCCTGGAGGTGGAGGGCGGCGGCCTGAGGAGGCCTGGAGGCGGAGGGCGGCGGCGGCCTAAGGAGGCCTGAGGAGGCCTGCAGGCGGAGGGCGGCGGCGGCCTGAGGAGGCCTGGAGGTTGCCTGGAGGCGGAGGGCGGCGGCCAGAGGAGGCCTGGAGGCGGAGGGCGGCGGCCTGAGGAGGCCTGGAGGCGGAGGGCGGCGGCGGCCTGAGGAGGCCTGGAGGCGGAGGGCGGCGGCGGCCTGAGGAGGCCTGAGGAGGCCCGGAGGCGGAGGGCGGCGGCGGCCTGAGGAGGCCTGAGGAGGCCTGAGGAGGCCTGCAGGCGGAGGGCGGCGGCGGCCTGAGGAGGCCTGGAGGCGGAGGGCGGCGGCGGCCTGAGGAGGCCTGAGGAGGCCCGGAGGCGGAGGGCGGCGGCGGCCTGAGGAGGCCTGGAGGCGGAGGGCGGCGGCGGCCTGAAGAGGCCTGAGGAGGCCTGGAGGCGGAGGGCGGCGGCGGCCTGAGGAGGCCTAGAGGCGGAGGGCGGCCTAAGGAGGCCTGAGGAGGCCTGCAGGCGGAGGGCGGCGGCGGCCTGAGGAGGCCTGGAGGCGGAGGGCGGCGGCAGCCTGAGGAGGCCTGGCGGCGGAGGGCGGCGGCAGCCTGAGGAGGCCTGGAGGCGGAGGGCGGCGGCCTGAGGAGGCCTGGAGGCGGAGGGCGGCGGCGGCCTAAGGAGGCCTGAGGAGGCCTGCAGGCGGAGGGCGGCGGCGGCCTGAGGAGGCCTGGAGGCGGAGGGGGGCGGCGGCCTGAGGAGGCCTGAGGAGGTATGGAGGCAGAGGGCGGCGGCCTGAGGAGGCCTGGAGGCGGAGGGCGGCGGCCTGAGGAGGCCTGGAGGCGGAGGGCGGCGGCCTGAGGAGGCCTGAAGGTGGAGGGCTGCGGCGGCCTGAGGAGGCCTGGAGGTGGAGGGCTGCGGCGGCCTGAGGAGGCCTGGAGGCGGAGGGCGGCGGCGGCCTAAGGAGGCCTGCAGGCGGAGGGCGGCGGCGGCCTGAGGAGGCCTGGAGGCGGAGGGCGGCGGCGGCCTGAGGAGGCCTGAGGAGGTGTGGAGGCAGAGGGCGGCGGCCTGAGGAGGCCTGGAGGCGGAGGGCGGCGGCGACCTGAGGAGGCCTGGAGGTGGAGGGCGGCGGCGGCCTAAGGAGGCCTGAGGAGGCCCGGAGGCGGAGGGCGGCGGCGGCCTGAGGAGGCCTGGAGGCGGAGGGCGGCGGCGGCCTGAGGAGGCCTGAGGAGGCCTGGCGGCGGAGGGCGGCGGTCTGAGGAGGCCTGAGGTTGCCTGGAGGCGGAGGGCGGTGGCCTGAGGAGGCCTGGAGGCGGAGGGCGGCGGCCTGAGGAGGCCTGGAGGTGGAGGGCTGCGGCGGCCTGAGGAGGCCTGAGGAGGCCTGGAGGCGGAGGGCGGTGGCGGCCTGAGGAGGCCTGGAGGCGGAGGGCGGCGGCGGCCTGAGGAGGTGTGGAGGCAGAGGGCCGTGGCCTGAGGAGGCCCGGAGGCGGAGGGCGGCGGCGGCCTGAGGAGGCCTGGAGGCGTAGGGCGGCGGCGGCCTGAGGAGGCCTGAAGAGGCCTGAGGAGGCCTGGAGGCGGAGGGCGGCGGCGGCCTGAGGAGGCCTGGAGGCGTAGGGCGGCGGCGGCCTGAGGAGGCCCGAGGAGGCCTGGAGGCGGAGGGCGGCGGCGGCCTGAGGAGGACTGGAGGCGGAGGGCGGCGGCGGCCTGAGGAGGCCTGAGGAGGCCTGGAGGCGGAGGGCGGCGGCGGCCTGAGGAGGCCTGGAGGCGGAGGGCGGCGGCGGCCTGAGGAGGCCTGAGGAGGCCTGGAGGCGGAGGGCGGCGGCGGCCTGAGGAGGCCTGGAGGCGGAGGGCGGCGGCGGCCTGAGGAAGCCTGGAGGTGGAGGGCGGCGGCCTGAGGAGGTCTGGAGGCAGAGGGTGGCGGTGGCCTGAGGAGGCCTGGAGGTGGAGGGCGGCGGCGACCTGAGGAGGCCTGAGGAGGCACAAAGGCGGAGGGCGGCGGCGGCCTGAGGAGGCCTGAGGTTGCCTGGAGGCGGAGGGCGGCGGCCTGAGGAGGCCTGGAGGCGGAGGGCGGCGGCCTGAGGAGGCCTGGAGGCGGAGGGCGGCGGCGGCCTAAGGAGGCCTGAGGAGGCCTGCAGGCGGAGGGCGGCGGCGGCCTGAGGAGGCCTGGAGGCGGAGGGCGGCGGCGGCCTGAGGAGGCCTGAGGAGGTGTGGAGGCAGAGGGCGGCGGCCTGAGGAGGCCTGGAGGCGGAGGGCGGCGGCAGCTTGAGGAGGCCTGGAGGTGGAGGGCGGCGGCGGCCTGAGGAGGCCTGAGGAGGCCTGAGGAGGCCCGGAGGCGGAGGGCGGCGGCGGCCTGAGGAGGCCTGAGGTTGCCTGGAGGCGGAGGGCGGCGGCGGCCTTAGGAGGCCTGAGGTTGCCTGGAGGCGGAGGGCGGCTGCGGCCTGAGGAGGCCTGAGGAGGCCTGGAGGCGGAGGGCGGCGGCCTGAGGAGGCCTAGAGGTGGAGGGCAGCGGCGACCTAAGGAGGCCTGAGGAGGCCCGGAGGCGGAGGGTGGCGGTGGCCTGAGGAGGCCTGGAGGTGGAGGGCGGCGGCGGCCTGAGGAGGCCTGAGGAGGCCTGGAGGCGGAGGGCGGCGGCGGCCTGAGGAGGCCGGAGGAGGCCCGGAGGCGGAGGGCCCGCGGCGGCCTGAGGAGGCCTGGAGGCGGAGGGCGGCGGCGGCCTGAGGAGGCCTGAGGAGGCCTAGAGGCGGAGGGTGGCGGCGGCCTGAGGAGGCCTGGAGGCGGAGGGCGGCGGCGGCCTGAGGAGGCCTAGAGGCGGAGGGCGGCGGCGGCCTGAGGAGGCCTGAGGAGGCCTGGAGGCGGAGGGCGGCGGCGGCCTGAGGAAGCCTGGAGGCGGAGGGCGGCGGCAGCCTGAGGAGGCCTGGAGGCAGAGGGTGGCGGTGGCCTGAGTAGGCCTGGAGGTGGAGGGCGGCGGCGACCTGAGGAGGCCTGAGGAGGCCCGAAGGCGGAGGGCGGCGGCGGCCTGAGGAGGCCTGAGGTTGCCTGGAGGCGGAGGGCGGCGGCCTGAGGAGGCCTGGAGGCGGAGGGCGGCGGCCTGAGGAGGCCTGGAGGCGGAGGGCGGCGGCGGCCTAAGGAGGCCTGAGGAGGCCTGCAGGCGGAGGGCGGCGGCGGCCTGAGGAGGCCTGGAGGCGGAGGGCGGCGGCCTGAGGAGGCCTGGAGGCGGAGGGCGGCGGCCTGAGGAGGCCTGCAGGCGGAGGGCGGCGGCGGCCTGAGGAGGCCTGGAGGCGGAGGGCGGCGGCCTGAGGAGGCCTGGAGGCGGAGGGCGGCGGCCTGAGGAGGCCTGGAGGCGGAGGGCGGCGGCGGCCTAAGGAGGCCTGAGGAGGCCTGCAGGCGGAGGGCGGCGGCGGCCTGAGGAGGCCTGGAGGCGGAGGGCGGCGGCAGCCTGAGGAGGCCTGGCGGCGGAGGGCGGCGGCCTGAGGAGGCCTGGAGGCGGAGGGCGGCGGCCTGAGGAGGCCTGGAGGCGGAGGGCGGCGGCGGCCTAAGGAGGCCCGAGGAGGCCTGCAGGCGGAGGGCGGCGGCGGCCTGAGGAGGCCTGGAGGCGGAGGGCGGCGGCGGCCTGAGGAGGCCTGAGGAGGTGTGGAGGCAGAGGGCGGCGGCCTAAGGAGGCCTGGAGGCGGAGGGCGGCAGCGACCTGAGGAGGCCTGGAGGTGGAGGGCGGCGGCGGCCTAAGGAGGCCTGAGGAGGCCTGAGGAGGCCTGGAGGCGGAGGGCGGCGGCGGCCTGAGGAGGCCTGGAGGCGGAGGGCGCGGCGGCCTGAGGAGGCCTGGAGGCGGAGGTCGGCGGCGGCCTAAGGAGGCCTGAGGAGGCCTGGCGGCGGAGGGCGGCGGCCTGAGGAGGCCTGGAGGTGGAGGGCGGCGGCCTGAGGAGGCCTGGAGGCGGAGGGCGGCGGCGGCCTGAGGAAGCCTGGAGGTGGAGGGCGGCGGCGGCCTAAGGAGGCCTGAGGAGGCCTGCAGGCGGAGGGCGGCGGCGGCCTGAGGAGGCCTGGAGGCGGAGGGCGGCGGCGGCCTGAGGAGGCCTGAGGAGGTGTGGAGGCAGAGGGCGGCGGCCTGAGGAGGCCTGGAGGCGGAGGGCGGCGGCAGCCTGAGGAGGCCTGGAGGTGGAGGGCGGCGGCGGCCTGAGGAGGCCTGAGGAGGCCCGGAGGCGGAGGGCGGCGGCGGCCTGAGGAGGCCTGAGGTTGCCTGGAGGCGGAGGGCGGCGGCGGCCTGAGGAGGCCTGAGGTTGCCTGGAGGCGGAGGGCGGCGGCGGCCTGAGGAGGCCTGAGCAGGCCTGGAGGCGGAGGGCGGCCTGAGGAGGCCTAGAGGTGGAGGGCGGCGGCAACCTAAGGAGGCCTGAGGAGGCCCGGAGGCGGAGGGTGGCGGTGGCCTGAGGAGGCCTGGAGGTGGAGGGCGGCGGCGGCCTGAGGAGGCCTGAGGAGGCCTGGAGGCGGAGGGCGGCGGCGGCCTGAGGAGGCCTGAGGTTGCCTGGAGGCGGAGGGCGGCGGCGGCCTGAGGAGGCCTGAGGGGGCCCGGAGGCGGAGGGCGGCGGCGGCCTGAGGAGGCCTGGAGGCGGCCTGAGGAGGCCTGAGGTTGCCTGGAGGCGGAGGGCGGCGGCGACCTAAGGAGGCCTGAGGAGGCCCGGAGGCGGAGGGTGGCGGTGGCCTGAGGAGGCCTGGAGGTGGAGGGCGGCGGCGGCCTGAGGAGGCCTGAGGAGGCCTGGAGGCGGAGGGCGGCGGCGGCCTGAGGAGGCCTGGAGGCGGAGGGCGGCGGCAGCCTGAGGAGGCCTGGAGGTGGAGGGCGGCGGCGGCCTGAGGAGGCCGGAGGAGGCCCGGAGGCGGAGGGAGGAGGCGGCCTGAGGAGGCCTGGAGGCGGAGGGCGGCGGCGGCCTAAGGAGGCCTGAGGAGGCCTGCAGGCGGAGGGCGGCGGCGGCCTGAGGAGGCCTGGAGGCGGAGGGCGGCGGCCTGAGGAGGCCTGGAGGCGGAGGGCGGCGGCCTGAGGAGGCCTGGAGGCGGAGGGCGGCGGCGGCCTAAGGAGGCCTGAGGAGGCCTGCAGGCGGAGGGCGGCGGCGGCCTGAGGAGGCCTGGAGGCGGAGGGCGGCGGCAGCCTGAGGAGGCCTGGCGGCGGAGGGCGGCGGCCTGAGGAGGCCTGGAGGCGGAGGGCGGCGGCCTGAGGAGGCCTGGAGGCGGAGGGCGGCGGCGGCCTGAGGAGGCCTGGAGGCGGAGGGCGGCGGCGGCCTAAGGAGGCCTGAGGAGGCCTGCAGGCGGAGGGCGGCGGCGGCCTGAGGAGGCCTGGAGGCGGAGGGCGGCGACGGCCTGAGGAGGCCTGAGGAGGTGTGGAGGCAGAGGGCGGCGGCCTAAGGAGGCCTGGAGGCGGAGGGCGGCGGCGACCTTAGGAGGCCTGGAGGTGGAGGGCGGCGGCGGCCTAAGGAGGCCTGAGGAGGCCCGGAGGCGGAGGGCGGCGGCAGCCTGAGGAGGCCTGGAGGCGGAGGGCGGCGGCGGCCTGAGGAGGCCTGAGGAGGCCTGGCGGCGGAGGTCGGCGGTCTGAGGAGGCCTGAGGTTGCCTGGAGGCGGAGGGCGGCGGCCTGAGGAGGCCTGGAGGCGGAGGGCGGCGGCCTGAGGAGGCCTGAAGGTGGAGGGCTGCGGCGGCCTGAGGAGGCCTGGAGGTGGAGGGCTGCGGCGGCCTGAGGAGGCCTGGAGGCGGAGGGCGGCGGCGGCCTAAGGAGGCCTGAGGAGGCCTGCAGGCGGAGGGCGGCGGCGGCCTGAGGAGGCCTGGAGGCGGAGGGCGGCGGCGGCCTGAGGAGGCCTGAGGAGGTGTGGAGGCAGAGGGCGGCGGCCTGAGGAGGCCTGGAGGCGGAGGGCGGCGGCGACCTGAGGAGGCCTGGAGGTGGAGGGCGGCGGCGGCCTAAGGAGGCCTGAGGAGGCCCGGAGGCGGAGGGCGGCGGCGGCCTGAGGAGGCCTGGAGGCGGAGGGCGACGGCGGCCTGAGGAGGCCTGAGGAGGAGTGGAGGCAGAGGGCGGCGGCCTGAGGAGGCCTGGAGGCGGAGGGCGGCGTCAGCCTGAGGAGGCCTGGAGGTGGAGGGCGGCGGCGGCCTGAGGAGGCCTGAGGAGGCCCGGAGGCGGAGGGCGGCGGCGGCCTGAGGAGGCCTGAGGTTGCCTGGAGGCGGAGGGCGGCGGCGGCCTGAGGAGGCCTGAGGTTGCCTGGAGGCGGAGGGCGGCGGCGGCCTGAGGAGGCCTGAGGAGGCCTGGAGGCGGAGGGCGGCGGCCTGAGGAGGCCTAGAGGTGGAGGGCGGCGGCGACCTAAGGAGGCCTGAGGAGGCCCGGAGGCGGAGGGTGGCGGTGGCCTGAGGAGGCCTGGAGGTGGAGGGCGGCGGCGGCCTGAGGAGGCCTGAGGAGGCCTGGAGGCGGAGGGCGGCGGCGGCCTGAGGAGGCCGGAGGAGGCCCGGAGGCGGAGGGCGGCGGCGGCCTGAGGAGGCCTGGAGGCGGAGGGCGGCGGCGGCCTGAGGAGGCCTGAGGAGGCCTAGAGGCGGAGGGTGGCGGCGGCCTGAGGAGGCCTGGAGGCGGAGGGCGGCGGCGGCCTGAGGAGGCCTGAGGAGGCCTAGAGGCGGAGGGCGGCGGCGGCCTGAGGAGGCCTGAGGAGGCCTGGAGGCGGAGGGCGGCGGCGGCCTGAGGAAGCCTGGAGGCGGAGGGCGGCGGCAGCCTGAGGAGGCCTGGAGGCGGAGGGCGGCGGCGGCTTGAGGAGGTGTGGAGGCAGAGGGCCGTGGCCTGAGGAGGCCCGGAGGCGGAGGGCGGCGGCGGCCTGAGGAGGTCTGGAGGCGGAGGGCGGCGGCGGCCTGAGGAGGCCCGGAGGCGGAGGGCGGCGGCGGCCTGAGGAGGCCTGGAGGCGGAGGGCGGCGGCGGCCTGAAGAGGCCTGAGGAGGCCTGGAGGCGGAGGGCGGCGGCGGCCTGAGGAGGCCTGGAGGCGGAGGGCGGCGGCGGCCTGAGGAGGCCTGGAGGCGGAGGGCGGCGGCGGCCTGAGGAGGCCTGGAGGCGGAGGGCGCGGCGGCCTGAGGAGGCCTGAGGAGGCCTGGAGGCGGAGGTCGGCGGCGGCCTAAGGAGGCCTGAGGAGGCCTGGCGGCGGAGGGCGGCGGCCTGAGGAGGCCTGGAGGTGGAGGGCGGCGGCCTGAGGAGGCCTGGAGGCGGAGGGCGGCGGCGGCCTAAGGAGGCCTGAGGAGGCCTGCAGGCGGAGGGCGGCGGCGGCCTGAGGAGGCCTGGAGGTTGCCTGGAGGCGGAGGGCGGCGGCCAGAGGAGGCCTGGAGGCGGAGGGCGGCGGCCTGAGGAGGCCTGGAGGCGGAGGGCGGCGGCGGCCTGAGGAGGCCTGGAGGCGGAGGGCGGCGGCGGCCTGAGGAGGCCTGAGGAGGCCCGGAGGCGGAGGGCGGCGGCGGCCTGAGGAGGCCTGAGGAGGCCTGAGGAGGCCTGCAGGCGGAGGGCGGCGGCGGCCTGAGGAGGCCTGGAGGCGGAGGGCGGCGGCGGCCTGAGGAGGCCTGAGGAGGCCCGGAGGCGGAGGGCGGCGGCGGCCTGAGGAGGCCTGGAGGCGGAGGGCGGCGGCGGCCTGAAGAGGCCTGAGGAGGCCTGGAGGCGGAGGGCGGCGGCGGCCTGAGGAGGCCTAGAGGCGGAGGGCGGCCTAAGGAGGCCTGAGGAGGCCTGCAGGCGGAGGGCGGCGGCGGCCTGAGGAGGCCTGGAGGCGGAGGGCGGCGGCAGCCTGAGGAGGCCTGGCGGCGGAGGGCGGCGGCCTGAGGAGGCCTGGAGGCGGAGGGCGGCGGCCTGAGGAGGCCTGGAGGCGGAGGGCGGCGGCGGCCTAAGGAGGCCTGAGGAGGCCTGCAGGCGGAGGGCGGCGGCGGCCTGAGGAGGCCTGGAGGCGGAGGGCGGCGGCGGCCTGAGGAGGCCTGAGGAGGTATGGAGGCAGAGGGCGGCGGCCTGAGGAGGCCTGGAGGCGGAGGGCGGCGGCCTGAGGAGGCCTGGAGGCGGAGGGCGGCGGCCTGAGGAGGCCTGAAGGTGGAGGGCTGCGGCGGCCTGAGGAGGCCTGGAGGTGGAGGGCTGCGGCGGCCTGAGGAGGCCTGGAGGCGGAGGGCGGCGGCGGCCTAAGGAGGCCTGCAGGCGGAGGGCGGCGGCGGCCTGAGGAGGCCTGGAGGCGGAGGGCGGCGGCGGCCTGAGGAGGCCTGAGGAGGTGTGGAGGCAGAGGGCGGCGGCCTGAGGAGGCCTGGAGGCGGAGGGCGGCGGCGACCTGAGGAGGCCTGGAGGTGGAGGGCGGCGGCGGCCTAAGGAGGCCTGAGGAGGCCCGGAGGCGGAGGGCGGCGGCGGCCTGAGGAGGCCTGGAGGCGGAGGGCGGCGGCGGCCTGAGGAGGCCTGAGGAGGCCTGGCGGCGGAGGGCGGCGGTCTGAGGAGGCCTGAGGTTGCCTGGAGGCGGAGGGCGGCGGCCTGAGGAGGCCTGGAGGCGGAGGGCGGCGGCCTGAGGAGGCCTGAGGAGGCCTGGCGGCGGAGGGCGGCGGTCTGAGGAGGCCTGAGGTTGCCTGGAGGCGGAGGGCGGTGGCCTGAGGAGGCCTGGAGGCGGAGGGCGGCGGCCTGAGGAGGCCTGGAGGTGGAGGGCTGCGGCGGCCTGAGGAGGCCTGAGGAGGCCTGGAGGCGGAGGGCGGCGGCGGCCTGAGGAGGTGTGGAGGCAGAGGGCCGTGGCCTGAGGAGGCCCGGAGGCGGAGGGCGGCGGCGGCCTGAGGAGGCCTGAGGAGGCCCGGAGGCGGAGGGCGGCGGCGGCCTGAGGAGGCCTGGAGGCGGAGGGCGGCGGCGGCCTGAAGAGGCCTGAGGAGGCCTGGAGGCGGAGGGCGGCGGCGGCCTGAGGAGGCCTGGAGGCGGAGGGCGGCGGCGGCCTGAAGAGGCCTGAGGAGGCCTGGAGGCGGAGGGCGGCGGCGGCCTGAGGAGGCCTAGAGGCGGAGGGCGGCCTAAGGAGGCCTGAGGAGGCCTGCAGGCGGAGGGCGGCGGCGGCCTGAGGAGGCCTGGAGGCGGAGGGCGGCGGCAGCCTGAGGAGGCCTGGCGGCGGAGGGCGGCGGCCTGAGGAGGCCTGGAGGCGGAGGGCGGCGGCCTGAGGAGGCCTGGAGGCGGAGGGCGGCGGCGGCCTAAGGAGGCCTGAGGAGGCCTGCAGGCGGAGGGCGGCGGCGGCCTGAGGAGGCCTGGAGGCGGAGGGCGGCGGCGGCCTGAGGAGGCCTGAGGAGGTATGGAGGCAGAGGGCGGCGGCCTGAGGAGGCCTGGAGGCGGAGGGCGGCGGCCTGAGGAGGCCTGGAGGCGGAGGGCGGCGGCCTGAGGAGGCCTGAAGGTGGAGGGCTGCGGCGGCCTGAGGAGGCCTGGAGGTGGAGGGCTGCGGCGGCCTGAGGAGGCCTGGAGGCGGAGGGCGGCGGCGGCCTAAGGAGGCCTGCAGGCGGAGGGCGGCGGCGGCCTGAGGAGGCCTGGAGGCGGAGGGCGGCGGCGGCCTGAGGAGGCCTGAGGAGGTGTGGAGGCAGAGGGCGGCGGCCTGAGGAGGCCTGGAGGCGGAGGGCGGCGGCGACCTGAGGAGGCCTGGAGGTGGAGGGCGGCGGCGGCCTAAGGAGGCCTGAGGAGGCCCGGAGGCGGAGGGCGGCGGCGGCCTGAGGAGGCCTGGAGGCGGAGGGCGGCGGCGGCCTGAGGAGGCCTGAGGAGGCCTGGCGGCGGAGGGCGGCGGTCTGAGGAGGCCTGAGGTTGCCTGGAGGCGGAGGGCGGCGGCCTGAGGAGGCCTGGAGGCGGAGGGCGGCGGCCTGAGGAGGCCTGAGGAGGCCTGGCGGCGGAGGGCGGCGGTCTGAGGAGGCCTGAGGTTGCCTGGAGGCGGAGGGCGGTGGCCTGAGGAGGCCTGGAGGCGGAGGGCGGCGGCCTGAGGAGGCCTGGAGGTGGAGGGCTGCGGCGGCCTGAGGAGGCCTGAGGAGGCCTGGAGGCGGAGGGCGGCGGCGGCCTGAGGAGGTGTGGAGGCAGAGGGCCGTGGCCTGAGGAGGCCCGGAGGCGGAGGGCGGCGGCGGCCTGAGGAGGCCTGAGGAGGCCCGGAGGCGGAGGGCGGCGGCGGCCTGAGGAGGCCTGGAGGCGGAGGGCGGCGGCGGCCTGAAGAGGCCTGAGGAGGCCTGGAGGCGGAGGGCGGCGGCGGCCTGAGGAGGCCTAGAGGCGGAGGGCGGCCTAAGGAGGCCTGAGGAGGCCTGCAGGCGGAGGGCGGCGGCGGCCTGAGGAGGCCTGGAGGCGGAGGGCGGCGGCAGCCTGAGGAGGCCTGGCGGCGGAGGGCGGCGGCCTGAGGAGGCCTGGAGGCGGAGGGCGGCGGCCTGAGGAGGCCTGGAGGCGGAGGGCGGCGGCGGCCTAAGGAGGCCTGAGGAGGCCTGCAGGCGGAGGGCGGCGGCGGCCTGAGGAGGCCTGGAGGCGGAGGGCGGCGGCGGCCTGAGGAGGCCTGAGGAGGTATGGAGGCAGAGGGCGGCGGCCTGAGGAGGCCTGGAGGCGGAGGGCGGCGGCCTGAGGAGGCCTGGAGGCGGAGGGCGGCGGCCTGAGGAGGCCTGAAGGTGGAGGGCTGCGGCGGCCTGAGGAGGCCTGGAGGTGGAGGGCTGCGGCGGCCTGAGGAGGCCTGGAGGCGGAGGGCGGCGGCGGCCTAAGGAGGCCTGCAGGCGGAGGGCGGCGGCGGCCTGAGGAGGCCTGGAGGCGGAGGGCGGCGGCGGCCTGAGGAGGCCTGAGGAGGTGTGGAGGCAGAGGGCGGCGGCCTGAGGAGGCCTGGAGGCGGAGGGCGGCGGCGACCTGAGGAGGCCTGGAGGTGGAGGGCGGCGGCGGCCTAAGGAGGCCTGAGGAGGCCCGGAGGCGGAGGGCGGCGGCGGCCTGAGGAGGCCTGGAGGCGGAGGGCGGCGGCGGCCTGAGGAGGCCTGAGGAGGCCTGGCGGCGGAGGGCGGCGGTCTGAGGAGGCCTGAGGTTGCCTGGAGGCGGAGGGCGGTGGCCTGAGGAGGCCTGGAGGCGGAGGGCGGCGGCCTGAGGAGGCCTGGAGGTGGAGGGCTGCGGCGGCCTGAGGAGGCCTGAGGAGGCCTGGAGGCGGAGGGCGGTGGCGGCCTGAGGAGGCCTGGAGGCGGAGGGCGGCGGCGGCCTGAGGAGGTGTGGAGGCAGAGGGCCGTGGCCTGAGGAGGCCCGGAGGCGGAGGGCGGCGGCGGCCTGAGGAGGCCTGGAGGCGTAGGGCGGCGGCGGCCTGAGGAGGCCTGAAGAGGCCTGAGGAGGCCTGGAGGCGGAGGGCGGCGGCGGCCTGAGGAGGCCTGGAGGCGTAGGGCGGCGGCGGCCTGAGGAGGCCCGAGGAGGCCTGGAGGCGGAGGGCGGCGGCGGCCTGAGGAGGACTGGAGGCGGAGGGCGGCGGCGGCCTGAGGAGGCCTGAGGAGGCCTGGAGGCGGAGGGCGGCGGCGGCCTGAGGAGGCCTGGAGGCGGAGGGCGGCGGCGGCCTGAGGAGGCCTGAGGAGGCCTGGAGGCGGAGGGCGGCGGCGGCCTGAGGAGGCCTGGAGGCGGAGGGCGGCGGCGGCCTAAGGAAGCCTGGAGGTGGAGGGCGGCGGCCTGAGGAGGTCTGGAGGCAGAGGGTGGCGGTGGCCTGAGGAGGCCTGGAGGTGGAGGGCGGCGGCGACCTGAGGAGGCCTGAGGAGGCACAAAGGCGGAGGGCGGCGGCGGCCTGAGGAGGCCTGAGGTTGCCTGGAGGCGGAGGGCGGCGGCCTGAGGAGGCCTGGAGGCGGAGGGCGGCGGCCTGAGGAGGCCTGGAGGCGGAGGGCGGCGGCGGCCTAAGGAGGCCTGAGGAGGCCTGCAGGCGGAGGGCGGCGGCGGCCTGAGGAGGCCTGGAGGCGGAGGGCGGCGGCGGCCTGAGGAGGCCTGAGGAGGTGTGGAGGCAGAGGGCGGCGGCCTGAGGAGGCCTGGAGGCGGAGGGCGGCGGCAGCTTGAGGAGGCCTGGAGGTGGAGGGCGGCGGCGGCCTGAGGAGGCCTGAGGAGGCCTGAGGAGGCCCGGAGGCGGAGGGCGGCGGCGGCCTGAGGAGGCCTGAGGTTGCCTGGAGGCGGAGGGCGGCGGCGGCCTTAGGAGGCCTGAGGTTGCCTGGAGGCGGAGGGCGGCTGCGGCCTGAGGAGGCCTGAGGAGGCCTGGAGGCGGAGGGCGGCGGCCTGAGGAGGCCTAGAGGTGGAGGGCAGCGGCGACCTAAGGAGGCCTGAGGAGGCCCGGAGGCGGAGGGTGGCGGTGGCCTGAGGAGGCCTGGAGGTGGAGGGCGGCGGCGGCCTGAGGAGGCCTGAGGAGGCCTGGAGGCGGAGGGCGGCGGCGGCCTGAGGAGGCCGGAGGAGGCCCGGAGGCGGAGGGCCCGCGGCGGCCTGAGGAGGCCTGGAGGCGGAGGGCGGCGGCGGCCTGAGGAGGCCTGAGGAGGCCTAGAGGCGGAGGGTGGCGGCGGCCTGAGGAGGCCTGGAGGCGGAGGGCGGCGGCGGCCTGAGGAGGCCTAGAGGCGGAGGGCGGCGGCGGCCTGAGGAGGCCTGAGGAGGCCTGGAGGCGGAGGGCGGCGGCGGCCTGAGGAAGCCTGGAGGCGGAGGGCGGCGGCAGCCTGAGGAGGCCTGGAGGCAGAGGGTGGCGGTGGCCTGAGTAGGCCTGGAGGTGGAGGGCGGCGGCGACCTGAGGAGGCCTGAGGAGGCCCGAAGGCGGAGGGCGGCGGCGGCCTGAGGAGGCCTGAGGTTGCCTGGAGGCGGAGGGCGGCGGCCTGAGGAGGCCTGGAGGCGGAGGGCGGCGGCCTGAGGAGGCCTGGAGGCGGAGGGCGGCGGCGGCCTAAGGAGGCCTGAGGAGGCCTGCAGGCGGAGGGCGGCGGCGGCCTGAGGAGGCCTGGAGGCGGAGGGCGGCGGCCTGAGGAGGCCTGGAGGCGGAGGGCGGCGGCCTGAGGAGGCCTGGAGGCGGAGGGCGGCGGCGGCCTAAGGAGGCCTGAGGAGGCCTGCAGGCGGAGGGCGGCGGCGGCCTGAGGAGGCCTGGAGGCGGAGGGCGGCGGCAGCCTGAGGAGGCCTGGCGGCGGAGGGCGGCGGCCTGAGGAGGCCTGGAGGCGGAGGGCGGCGGCCTGAGGAGGCCTGGAGGCGGAGGGCGGCGGCGGCCTAAGGAGGCCCGAGGAGGCCTGCAGGCGGAGGGCGGCGGCGGCCTGAGGAGGCCTGGAGGCGGAGGGCGGCGGCGGCCTGAGGAGGCCTGAGGAGGTGTGGAGGCAGAGGGCGGCGGCCTAAGGAGGCCTGGAGGCGGAGGGCGGCGGCGACCTGAGGAGGCCTGGAGGTGGAGGGCGGCGGCGGCCTAAGGAGGCCTGAGGAGGCCTGAGGAGGCCTGGAGGCGGAGGGCGGCGGCGGCCTGAGGAGGCCTGGAGGCGGAGGGCGCGGCGGCCTGAGGAGGCCTGGAGGCGGAGGTCGGCGGCGGCCTAAGGAGGCCTGAGGAGGCCTGGCGGCGGAGGGCGGCGGCCTGAGGAGGCCTGGAGGTGGAGGGCGGCGGCCTGAGGAGGCCTGGAGGCGGAGGGCGGCGGCGGCCTGAGGAAGCCTGGAGGTGGAGGGCAGCGGCGGCCTAAGGAGGCCTGAGGAGGCCTGCAGGCGGAGGGCGGCGGCGGCCTGAGGAGGCCTGGAGGCGGAGGGCGGCGGCGGCCTGAGGAGGCCTGAGGAGGTGTGGAGGCAGAGGGCGGCGGCCTGAGGAGGCCTGGAGGCGGAGGGCGGCGGCAGCCTGAGGAGGCCTGGAGGTGGAGGGCGGCGGCGGCCTGAGGAGGCCTGAGGAGGCCCGGAGGCGGAGGGCGGCGGCGGCCTGAGGAGGCCTGAGGTTGCCTGGAGGCGGAGGGCGGCGGCGGCCTGAGGAGGCCTGAGGTTGCCTGGAGGCGGAGGGCGGCGGCGGCCTGAGGAGGCCTGAGGAGGCCTGGAGGCGGAGGGCGGCCTGAGGAGGCCTAGAGGTGGAGGGCGGCGGCAACCTAAGGAGGCCTGAGGAGGCCCGGAGGCGGAGGGTGGCGGTGGCCTGAGGAGGCCTGGAGGTGGAGGGCGGCGGCGGCCTGAGGAGGCCTGAGGAGGCCTGGAGGCGGAGGGCGGCGGCGGCCTGAGGAGGCCTGAGGTTGCCTGGTGGCGGAGGGCGGCGGCGGCCTGAGGAGGCCTGAGGGGGCCTGGAGGCGGAGGGCGGCGGCGGCCTGAGGAGGCCTGAGGAGGCCTGGAGGCGGCCTGAGGAGGCCTGAGGTTGCCTGGAGGCGGAGGGCGGCGGCGACCTAAGGAGGCCTGAGGAGGCCCGGAGGCGGAGGGTGGCGGTGGCCTGAGGAGGCCTGGAGGTGGAGGGCGGCGGCGGCCTGAGGAGGCCTGAGGAGGCCTGGAGGCGGAGGGCGGCGGCGGCCTGAGGAGGCCTGGAGGCGGAGGGCGGCGGCAGCCTGAGGAGGCCTGGAGGTGGAGGGCGGCGGCGGCCTGAGGAGGCCTGAGGAGGCCCGGAGGCGGAGGGCGGCGGCAGCCTGAGGAGGCCTGAGGTTGCCTGGAGGCGGAGGGCGGCGGCGGCCTAAGGAGGCCTGAGGAGGCCTGCAGGCGGAGGGCGGCGGCGGCCTGAGGAGGCCTGGAGGCGGAGGGCGGCGGCAGCCTGAGGAGGCCTGGCGGCCTGAGGAGGCCTGGAGGCGGAGGGCGGCGGCCTGAGGAGGCCTGGAGGCGGAGGGCGGCGGCGGCCTAAGGAGGCCTGAGGAGGCCTGCAGGCGGAGGGCGGCGGCGGCCTGAGGAGGCCTGGAGGCGGAGGGCGGCGGCGGCCTGAGGAGGCCTGAGGAGGCCTGGCGGCGGAGGGCGGCGGTCTGAGGAGGCCTGAGGTTGCCTGGAGGCGGAGGGCGGTGGCCTGAGGAGGCCTGGAGGCGGAGGGCGGCGGCCTGAGGAGGCCTGGAGGTGGAGGGCTGCGGCGGCCTGAGGAGGCCTGAGGAGGCCTGGAGGCGGAGGGCGGTGGCGGCCTGAGGAGGCCTGGAGGCGGAGGGCGGCGGCGGCCTGAGGAGGTGTGGAGGCAGAGGGCCGTGGCCTGAGGAGGCCCGGAGGCGGAGGGCGGCGGCGGCCTGAGGAGGCCTGGAGGTGTAGGGCGGCGGCGGCCTGAGGAGGCCTGAAGAGGCCTGAGGAGGCCTGGAGGCGGAGGGCGGCGGCGGCCTGAGGAGGCCTGGAGGCGTAGGGCGGCGGCGGCCTGAGGAGGCCCGAGGAGGCCTGCAGGCGGAGGGCGGCGGCGGCCTGAGGAGGACTGGAGGCGGAGGGCGGCGGCGGCCTGAGGAGGCCTGAGGAGGCCTGGAGGCGGAGGGCGGCGGCGGCCTGAGGAGGCCTGGAGGCGGAGGGCGGCGGCGGCCTGAGGAGGCCTGAGGAGGCCTGGAGGCGGAGGGCGGCGGCGGCCTGAGGAGGCCTGGAGGCGGAGGGCGGCGGCGGCCTGAGGAGGCCTGGAGGCGGAGGGCGGCGGCGGCCTGAGGAAGCCTGGAGGTGGAGGGCGGCGGCCTGAGGAGGTCTGGAGGCAGAGGGTGGCGGTGGCCTGAGGAGGCCTGGAGGTGGAGGGCGGCGGCGACCTGAGGAGGCCTGAGGAGGCAGGAAGGCAGAGGGCGGCGGCGGCCTGAGGAGGCCTGAGGTTGCCTGGAGGCGGAGGGCGGCGGCGGCCTGAGGAGGCCTGAGGAGGCCTGGAGGCGGAGGGCGGCGGCGGCCTGAGGAGGCCTGAGGAGGCCTGGAGGCGGAGGGCGGCGGCCTGAGGAGGCCTAGAGGTGGAGGGCGGCGGCGACCTAAGGAGGCCTGAGGAGGCCCGGAGGCGGAGGGTGGCGGTGGCCTGAGGAGGCCTGGAGGTGGAGGGCGGCGGCGACCTGAGGAGGCCTGAGGAGGCACGAAGGCGGAGGGCGGCGGCGGCCTGAGGAGGCCTGGAGGCGGAGGGCGGCGGCCTGAGGAGGCCTGGAGGCGGAGGGCGGCAGCGGCCTAAGGAGGCCTGAGGAGGCCTGCAGGCGGAGGGCGGCGGCGGCCTGAGGAGGCCTGGAGGCGGAGGGCGGCGGCGGCCTGAGGAGGCCTGAGGAGGTGTGGAGGCAGAGGGCGGCAGCCTGAGGAGGCCTGGAGGCGGAGGGCGGCGGCAGCCTGAGGAGGCCTGGAGGTGGAGGGCGGCGGCGGCCTGAGGAGGCCTGAGGAGGCCCGGAGGCGGAGGGCGGCGGCGGCCTGAGGAGGCCTGAGGAGGCCTGGAGGCGGAGGGCGGCGGCGGCCTGAGGAGGCCTGAGGAGGCCTGGCGGCGGAGGGCGGCGGTCTGAGGAGGCCTGAGGTTGCCTGGAGGCGGAGGGCGGTGGCCTGAGGAGGCCTGGAGGCGGAGGGCGGCGGCCTGAGGAGGCCTGGAGGTGGAGGGCTGCGGCGGCCTGAGGAGGCCTGAGGAGGCCTGGAGGCGGAGGGCGGTGGCGGCCTGAGGAGGCCTGGAGGCGGAGGGCGGCGGCGGCCTGAGGAGGTGTGGAGGCAGAGGGCCGTGGCCTGAGGAGGCCCGGAGGCGGAGGGCGGCGGCGGCCTGAGGAGGCCTCGAGGTGTAGGACGGCGGCGGCCTGAGGAGGCCTGAAGAGGCCTGAGGAGGCCTGGAGGCGGAGGGCGGCGGCGGCCTGAGGAGGCCTGGAGGCGTAGGGCGGCGGCGGCCTGAGGAGGCCCGAGGAGGCCTGCAGGCGGAGGGCGGCGGCGGCCTGAGGAGGACTGGAGGCGGAGGGCGGCGGCGGCCTGAGGAGGCCTGAGGAGGCCTGGAGGCGGAGGGCGGCGGCGGCCTGAGGAGGCCTGGAGGCGGAGGGCGGCGGCGGCCTGAGGAGGCCTGAGGAGGCCTGGAGGCGGAGGGCGGCGGCGGCCTGAGGAGGCCTGGAGGCGGAGGGCGGCGGCGGCCTGAGGAGGCCTGGAGGCGGAGGGCGGCGGCGGCCTGAGGAAGCCTGGAGGTGGAGGGCGGCGGCCTGAGGAGGTCTGGAGGCAGAGGGTGGCGGTGGCCTGAGGAGGCCTGGAGGTGGAGGGCGGCGGCGACTTGAGGAGGCCTGAGGAGGCACGAAGGCGGAGGGCGGCGGCGGCCTGAGGAGGCCTGAGGTTGCCTGGAGGCGGAGGGCGGCGGCGGCCTGAGGAGGCCTGAGGAGGCCTGGAGGCGGAGGGCGGCGGCGGCCTGAGGAGGCCTGAGGAGGCCTGGAGGCGGAGGGCGGCGGCCTGAGGAGGCCTAGAGGTGGAGGGCGGCGGCGACCTAAGGAGGCCTGAGGAGGCCCGGAGGCGGAGGGTGGCGGTGGCCTGAGGAGGCCTGGAGGTGGAGGGCGGCGGCGACCTGAGGAGGCCTGAGGAGGCACGAAGGCGGAGGGCGGCGGCGGCCTGAGGAGGCCTGGAGGCGGAGGGCGGCGGCCTGAGGAGGCCTGGAGGCGGAGGGCGGCAGCGGCCTAAGGAGGCCTGAGGAGGCCTGCAGGCGGAGGGCGGCGGCGGCCTGAGGAGGCCTGGAGGCGGAGGGCGGCGGCGGCCTGAGGAGGCCTGAGGAGGTGTGGAGGCAGAGGGCGGCGGCCTGAGGAGGCCTGGAGGCGGAGGGCGGCGGCAGCCTGAGGAGGCCTGGAGGTGGAGGGCGGCGGCGGCCTGAGGAGGCCTGAGGAGGCCCGGAGGCGGAGGGCGGCGGCGGCCTGAGGAGGCCTGAGGTTGCCTGGAGGCGGAGGGCGGCGGCGGCCTGAGGAGGCCTGAGGTTGCCTGGAGGCGGAGGGCGGCGGCGGCCTGAGGAGGCCTGAGGAGGCCTGGAGGCGGAGGGCGGCGGCCTGAGGAGGCCTAGAGGTGGAGGGCGGCGGCGACCTAAGGAGGCCTGAGGAGGCCCGGAGGCGGAGGGTGGTGGTGGCCTGAGGAGGCCTGGAGGTGGAGGGCGGCGGCAGCCTGAGGAGGCCTGGAGGTGGAGGGCGGCGGCGGCCTGAGGAGGCCTGAGGAGGCCCGGAGGCGGAGGGCGGCGGCGGCCTGAGGAGGCCTGAGGTTGCCTTGAGGCGGAGGGCGGCGGCGGCCTGAGGAGGCCTGAGGTTGCCTGGAGGCGGAGGGCGGCGGCGGCCTGAGGAGGCCTAGAGGTGGAGGGCGGCGGCGACCTAAGGAGGCCTGAGGAGGCCCGGAGGCGGAGGGTGGTGGTGGCCTGAGGAGGCCTGGAGGTGGAGGGCGGCGGCGGCCTGAGGAGGCCTGAGGAGGCCTGGAGGCGGAGGGCGGCGGCGGCCTGAGGAGGCCTGGAGGCGGATCGCGGCGGCGGCCTGAGGAGGTGTGGAGGCAGAGGGCCGTGGCCTGAGGAGGCCCGGAGGCGGAGGGCGGCGGCGGCCTGAGGAGGCCTGGAGGCGTAGGGCGGCGGCGGCCTGAGGAGGCCTGAAGAGGCCTGAGGAGGTGTGGAGGCAGAGGGCGGCGGCCTGAGGAGGCCTGGAGGCGGAGGGCGGCGGCAGCCTGAGGAGGCCTGGAGGTGGAGGGCGGCGGCGGCCTGAGGAGGCCTGAGGAGGCCCGGAGGCGGAGGGCGGCGGCGGCCTGAGCGGCCTGAGGAGGCCTGAGGTTGCCTGGAGGCAGAGGGCGGCGGCGGCCTGAGGAGGCCTGAGGTTGCCTGGAGGCGGAGGGCGGCGGCGGCCTGAGGAGGCCTGAGGAGGCCTGGAGGCGGAGGGCGGCGGCCTGAGGAGGCCTAGAGGTGGAGGGCGGCGGCGACCTAAGGAGGCCTGAGGAGGCCCGGAGGCGGAGGGTGGTGGTGGCCTGAGGAGGCCTGGAGGTGGAGGGCGGCGGCAGCCTGAGGAGGCCTGGAGGTGGAGGGCGGCGGCGGCCTGAGGAGGCCTGAGGAGGCCCGGAGGCGGAGGGCGGCGGCGGCCTGAGGAGGCCTGAGGTTGCCTGGAGGCGGAGGGCGGCGGCGGCCTGAGGAGGCCTGAGGAGGCCTGGAGGCGGAGGGCGGCGGCCTGAGGAGGCCTAGAGGTGGAGGGCGGCGGCGACCTAAGGAGGCCTGAGGAGGCCCGGAGGCGGAGGGTGGTGGTGGCCTGAGGAAGCCTGGAGGTGGAGGGCGGCGGCGGCCTGAGGAGGCCTGAGGAGGCCTGGAGGCGGAGGGCGGCGGCGGCCTGAGGAGGCCTGGAGGCGGAGGGCGGCGGCGGCCTGAGGAGGCCTGAGGAGGTGTGGAGGCAGAGGGCGGCGGCCTGAGGAGGCCTGGAGGCGGAGGGCGGCGGCAGCCTGAGGAGGCCTGGAGGTGGAGGGCGGCGGCCTGAGGAGGCCTGGAGGCGGAGGGCGGCGGCGGCCTAAGGAGGCCTGAGGAGGCCTGCAGGCGGAGGGCGGCGGCGGCCTGAGGAGGCCTGAGGTTGCCTGGAGGCGGAGGGCGGCGGCCTGAGGAGGCCTGGAGGCGGAGGGCGGCGGCCTGAGGAGGCCTGGAGGCGGAGGGCGGCGGCGGCCTAAGGAGGCCTGAGGAGGCCTGCAGGCGGAGGGCGGCGGCCTGAGGAGGCCTGGAGGCGGAGGGCGGCGGCGGCCTGAGGAGGCCTGAGGAGGCCTGGAGGCGGAGGGCGGCGGCCTGAGGAGGCCTAGAGGTGGAGGGCGGCGGCGACCTAAGGAGGCCTGAGGAGGCCCGGAGGCGGAGGGTGGTGGTGGCCTGAGGAGGCCTGGAGGTGGAGGGCGGCGGCAGCCTGAGGAGGCCTGGAGGTGGAGGGCGGCGGCGGCCTGAGGAGGCCTGAGGAGGCCCGGAGGCGGAGGGCGGCGGCGGCCTGAGGAGGCCTGAGGTTGCCTGGAGGCAGAGGGCGGCGGCGGCCTGAGGAGGCCTGAGGTTGCCTGGAGGCGGAGGGCGGCGGCGGCCTGAGGAGGCCTGAGGAGGCCTGGAGGCGGAGGGCGGCGGCAGCCTGAGGAGGCCTGGAGGTGGAGGGCGGTGGCGGCCTGAGGAGGCCTGAGGAGGCCCGGAGGCGGAGGGCGGCGGCGGCCTGAGGAGGCCTGAGGTTGCCTGGAGGCGGAGGCGGCGGCGGCCTGAGGAGGCCTGAGGTTGCCTGGAGGCGGAGGGCGGCGGCGGCCTGAGGAGGCCTGAGGAGGCCTGGAGGCGGAGGGCGGCGGCCTGAGGAGGCCTAGAGGTGGAGGGCGGCGGCGACCTAAGGAGGCCTGAGGAGGCCCGGAGGCGGAGGGTGGTGGTGGCCTGAGGAGGCCTGGAGGTGGAGGGCGGCGGCGGCCTGAGGAGGCCTGAGGAGGCCTGGAGGCGGAGGGCGGCGGCGGCCTGAGGAGGCCTGGAGGCGGAGGGCGGCGGCGGCCTGAGGAGGTGTGGAGGCAGAGGGCCGTGGCCTGAGGAGGCCCGGAGGCGGAGGGCGGCGGCGGCCTGAGGAGGCCTGGAGGCGTAGGGCGGCGGCGGCCTGAGGAGGCCTGAAGAGGCCTGAGGAGGCCTGGAGGCGGAGGGCGGCGGCGGCCTGAGGAGGCCTGAGGAGGTGTGGAGGCAGAGGGCGGCGGCCTGAGGAGGCCTGGAGGCGGAGGGCGGCGGCAGCCTGAGGAGGCCTGGAGGTGGAGGGCGGCGGCGGCCTGAGGAGTCCTGAGGAGGCCCGGAGGCGGAGGGCGGCGGCGGCCTGAGGAGGCCTGAGGTTGCCTGGAGGCGGAGGGCGGCGGCGGCCTGAGGAGGCCTGAGGTTGCCTGGAGGCGGAGGGCGGCGGCGGCCTGAGGAGGCCTGGAGGCGGAGGGCGGCGGCGGCCTAAGGAGGCCTGAGGAGGCCTGCAGGCGGAGGGCGGCGGCGGCCTGAGGAGGCCTGGAGGCGGAGGGCGGCGGCGGCCTGAGGAGGTGTGGAGGCAGAGGGCGGCGGCCTGAGGAGGCCTGGAGGCGGAGGGCGGCGGCAGCCTGAGGAGGCCTGGAGGTGGAGGGCGGCGGCGGCCTGAGGAGGCCTGAGGAGGCCCGGAGGCGGAGGGCGGCGGCGGCCTGAGGAGGCCTGAGGTTGCCTGGAGGCGGAGGGCGGCGGCGGCCTGAGGAGGCCTGAGGAGGCCTGCAGGCGGCCTGAGGAGGCCTGAGGTTGCCTGGAGGCGGAGGGCGGCGGCGACCTAAGGAGGCCTGAGGAGGCCCGGAGGCGGAGGGTGGCGGTGGCCTGAGGAGGCCTGGAGGTGGAGGGCGGCGGCGGCCTGAGGAGGCCTGAGGAGGCCTGGAGGCGGAGGGCGGCGGCGGCCTGAGGAGGCCTGGAGGCGGAGGGCGGCGGCGGCCTGAGGAGGTGTGGAGGCAGAGGGCCGTGGCCTGAGGAGGCCCGGAGGCGGAGGGCGGCGGCGGCCTGAGGAGGCCTGGAGGCGTAGGGCGGCGGCGGCCTGAGGAGGCCTGAAGAGGCCTGAGGAGGCCTGGAGGCGGAGGGCGGCGGCGGCCTGAGGAGGCCTGGAGGCGGAGGGCGGTGGCGGCCTGAGGAGGCCTGGAGGCGGAGGGCGGCGGCAGCCTGAGGAGGCCTGGAGGTGGAGGGCGGCGGCGGCCTGAGGAGGCCTGAGGAGGCCCGGAGGCGGAGGGCGGCGGCGGCCTGAGGAGGCCTGAGGTTGCCTGGAGGCGGAGGGCGGCGGCCTGAGGAGGCCTGGAGGCGGAGGGCGGCGGCCTGAGGAGGCCTGGAGGCGGAGGGCGGCGGCGGCCTTAGGAGGCCTGAGGAGGCCTGCAGGCGGAGGGCGGCGGCGGCCTGAGGAGGCCTGGAGGCGGAGGGCGGCGGCAGCCTGAGGAGGCCTGGCGGCCTGAGGAGGCCTGGAGGCGGAGGGCGGCGGCCTGAGGAGGCCTGGAGGCGGAGGGCGGCGGCGGCCTAAGGAGGCCTGAGGAGGCCTGCAGGCGGAGGGCGGCGGCGGCCTGAGGAGGCCTGGAGGCGGAGGGCGGCGGCGGCCTGAGGAGGCCTGAGGAGGCCTGGAGGCGGAGGGCGGCGGCGGCCTGAGGAGGCCTGGAGGCGGAGGGCGGCGGCGGCCTGAGGAGGCCTGGAGGCGGAGGGCGGCGGCGGCCTGAGGAAGCCTGGAGGTGGAGGGCGGCGGCCTGAGGAGGTCTGGAGGCAGAGGGTGGCGGTGGCCTGAGGAGGCCTGTAGGTGGAGGGCGGCGGCGACCTGAGGAGGCCTGAGGAGGCACGAAGGCGGAGGGCGGCGGCGGCCTGAGGAGGCCTGAGGTTGCCTGGAGGCGGAGGGCGGCGGCGGCCTGAGGAGGCCTGAGGAGGCCTGGAGGCGGAGGGCGGCGGCGGCCTGAGGAGGCCTGAGGAGGCCTGGAGGCGGAGGGCGGCGGCGGCCTGAGGAGGCCTGGAGGCGGAGGGCGGCGGCGGCCTGAGGAGGCCTGGAGGCAGAGGGTGGCGGTGGCCTGAGGAGGCCTGTAGGTGGAGGGCGGCGGCGACCTGAGGAGGCCTGAGGAGGCACGAAGGCGGAGGGCGGCGGCGGCCTGAGGAGGCCTGAGGTTGCCTGGAGGCGGAGGGCGGCGGCGGCCTGAGGAGGCCTGAGGAGGCCTGGAGGCGGAGGGCGGCGGCGGCCTGAGGAGGCCTGAGGAGGCCTGGAGGCGGAGGGCGGCGGCGGCCTGAGGAGGCCTGGAGGCGTAGGGCGGCGGCGGCCTGAGGAGGCCTGAAGAGGCCTGAGGAGGCCTGGAGGCGGAGGGCGGCGGCGGCCTGAGGAGGCCTGGAGGCGGAGGGCGGTGGCGGCCTGAGGAGGCCTGGAGGCGGAGGGCGGCGGCAGCCTGAGGAGGCCTGGAGGTGGAGGGCGGCGGCGGCCTGAGGAGGCCTGAGGAGGCCCGGAGGCGGAGGGCGGCGGCGGCCTGAGGAGGCCTGAGGTTGCCTGGAGGCGGAGGGCGGCGGCCTGAGGAGGCCTGGAGGCGGAGGGCGGCGGCCTGAGGAGGCCTGGAGGCGGAGGGCGGCGGCGGCCTAAGGAGGCCTGAGGAGGCCTGCAGGCGGAGGGCGGCGGCGGCCTGAGGAGGCCTGGAGGCGGAGGGCGGCGGCAGCCTGAGGAGGCCTGGCGGCCTGAGGAGGCCTGGAGGCGGAGGGCGGCGGCCTGAGGAGGCCTGGAGGCGGAGGGCGGCGGCGGCCTAAGGAGGCCTGAGGAGGCCTGCAGGCGGAGGGCGGCGGCGGCCTGAGGAGGCCTGGAGGCGGAGGGCGGCGGCGGCCTGAGGAGGCCTGAGGAGGCCTGGAGGCGGAGGGCGGCGGCGGCCTGAGGAGGCCTGGAGGCGGAGGGCGGCGGCGGCCTGAGGAGGCCTGGAGGCGGAGGGCGGCGGCGGCCTGAGGAAGCCTGGAGGTGGAGGGCGGCGGCCTGAGGAGGTCTGGAGGCAGAGGGTGGCGGTGGCCTGAGGAGGCCTGTAGGTGGAGGGCGGCGGCGACCTGAGGAGGCCTGAGGAGGCACGAAGGCGGAGGGCGGCGGCGGCCTGAGGAGGCCTGAGGTTGCCTGGAGGCGGAGGGCGGCGGCGGCCTGAGGAGGCCTGAGGAGGCCTGGAGGCGGAGGGCGGCGGCGGCCTGAGGAGGCCTGAGGAGGCCTGGAGGCGGAGGGCGGCGGCCTGAGGAGGCCTAGAGGTGGAGGGCGGCGGCGACCTAAGGAGGCCTGAGGAGGCCCGGAGGCGGAGGGTGGCGGTGGCCTGAGGAGGCCTGGAGGTGGAGGGCGGCGGCGGCCTGAGGAGGCCTGAGGAGGCCTGGAGGCGGAGGGCGGCGGCGGCCTGAGGAGGCCTGGAGGCGGAGGGCGGCGGCGGCCTGAGGAGGTGTGGAGGCAGAGGGCCGTGGCCTGAGGAGGCCTGGAGGCGTAGGGCGGCGGCGGCCTGAGGAGGCCTGAAGAGGCCTGAGGAGGCCTGGAGGCGGAGGGCGGCGGCGGCCTGAGGAGGCCTGGAGGCGGAGGGCGGCGGCGGCCTGAGGAGGCCTGAGGAGGCCTGGCGGCGGAGGGCGGCGGTCTGAGGAGGTTTGAGGTTGCCTGGAGGCGGAGGGCGGTGGCCTGAGGAGGCCTGGAGGCGGAGGGCGGCGGCCTGAGGAGGCCTGGAGGTGGAGGGCTGCGGCGGCCTGAGGAGGCCTGAGGAGGCCTGGAGGCGGAGGGCGGTGGCGGCCTGAGGAGGCCTGGAGGCGGAGGGCGGCGGCGGCCTGAGGAGGTGTGGAGGCAGAGGGCCGTGGCCTGAGGAGGCCCGGAGGCGGAGGGCGGCGGCGGCCTGAGGAGGCCTGGAGGCGTAGGGCGGCGGCGGCCTGAGGAGGCCTGAAGAGGCCTGAGGAGGCCTGGAGGCGGAGGGCGGCGGCGGCCTGAGGAGGCCTGGAGGCGGAGGGCGGCGGCGGCCTGAGGAGGACTGGAGGCGGAGGGCGGCGGCGGCCTAAGGAGGCCTGAGGAGGCCTGCAGGCGGAGGGCGGCGGCGGCCTGAGGAGGCCTGGAGGCGGAGGGCGGCGGCGGCCTGAGGAGGCCTGAGGAGGCCCGGAGGCGGAGGGCGGCGGCGGCCTGAGGAGGCCTGAGGTTGCCTGGAGGCAGAGGGCGGCGGCGGCCTGAGGAGGCCTGAGGTTGCCTGGAGGCGGAGGGCGGCGGCGGCCTGAGGAGGCCTGAGGAGGCCTGGAGGCGGAGGGCGGCGGCCTGAGGAGGCCTAGAGGTGGAGGGCGGCGGCGACCTAAGGAGGCCTGAGGAGGCCCGGAGGCGGAGGGTGGTGGTGGCCTGAGGAGGCCTGGAGGTGGAGGGCGGCGGCAGCCTGAGGAGGCCTGGAGGTGGAGGGCGGTGGCGGCCTGAGGAGGCCTGAGGAGGCCCGGAGGCGGAGGGCGGCGGCGGCCTGAGGAGGCCTGAGGTTGCCTGGAGGCGGAGGCGGCGGCGGCCTGAGGAGGCCTGAGGTTGCCTGGAGGCGGAGGGCGGCGGCGGCCTGAGGAGGCCTGAGGAGGCCTGGAGGCGGAGGGCGGCGGCCTGAGGAGGCCTAGAGGTGGAGGGCGGCGGCGACCTAAGGAGGCCTGAGGAGGCCCGGAGGCGGAGGGTGGTGGTGGCCTGAGGAGGCCTGGAGGTGGAGGGCGGCGGTGGCCTGAGGAGGCCTGAGGAGGCCTGGAGGCGGAGGGCGGCGGCGGCCTGAGGAGGCCTGGAGGCGGAGGGCGGCGGCGGCCTGAGGAGGTGTGGAGGCAGAGGGCCGTGGCCTGAGGAGGCCCGGAGGCGGAGGGCGGCGGCGGCCTGAGGAGGCCTGGAGGCGTAGGGCGGCGGCGGCCTGAGGAGGCCTGAAGAGGCCTGAGGAGGCCTGGAGGCGGAGGGCGGCGGCGGCCTGAGGAGGCCTGAGGAGGTGTGGAGGCAGAGGGCGGCGGCCTGAGGAGGCCTGGAGGCGGAGGGCGGCGGCAGCCTGAGGAGGCCTGGAGGTGGAGGGCGGCGGCGGCCTGAGGAGGCCTGAGGAGGCCCGGAGGCGGAGGGCGGCGGCGGCCTGAGGAGGCCTGAGGTTGCCTGGAGGCGGAGGGCGGCGGCCTGAGGAGGCCTGGAGGCGGAGGGCGGCGGCCTGAGGAGGCCTGGAGGCGGAGGGCGGCGGCGGCCTTAGGAGGCCTGAGGAGGCCTGCAGGCGGAGGGCGGCGGCGGCCTGAGGAGGCCTGGAGGCGGAGGGCGGCGGCAGCCTGAGGAGGCCTGGCGGCCTGAGGAGGCCTGGAGGCGGAGGGCGGCGGCCTGAGGAGGCCTGGAGGCGGAGGGCGGCGGCGGCCTAAGGAGGCCTGAGGAGGCCTGCAGGCGGAGGGCGGCGGCGGCCTGAGGAGGCCTGGAGGCGGAGGGCGGCGGCGGCCTGAGGAGGCCTGAGGAGGCCTGGAGGCGGAGGGCGGCGGCGGCCTGAGGAGGCCTGGAGGCGGAGGGCGGCGGCGGCCTGAGGAGGCCTGGAGGCGGAGGGCGGCGGCGGCCTGAGGAGGCCTGAGGAGGCCTGGCGGCGGAGGGCGGCGGTCTGAGGAGGTTTGAGGTTGCCTGGAGGCGGAGGGCGGTGGCCTGAGGAGGCCTGGAGGCGGAGGGCGGCGGCCTGAGGAGGCCTGGAGGTGGAGGGCTGCGGCGGCCTGAGGAGGCCTGAGGAGGCCTGGAGGCGGAGGGCGGTGGCGGCCTGAGGAGGCCTGGAGGCGGAGGGCGGCGGCGGCCTGAGGAGGTGTGGAGGCAGAGGGCCGTGGCCTGAGGAGGCCCGGAGGCGGAGGGCGGCGGCGGCCTGAGGAGGCCTGGAGGCGTAGGGCGGCGGCGGCCTGAGGAGGCCTGAAGAGGCCTGAGGAGGCCTGGAGGCGGAGGGCGGCGGCGGCCTGAGGAGGCCTGGAGGCGGAGGGCGGCGGCGGCCTGAGGAGGACTGGAGGCGGAGGGCGGCGGCGGCCTAAGGAGGCCTGAGGAGGCCTGCAGGCGGAGGGCGGCGGCGGCCTGAGGAGGCCTGGAGGCGGAGGGCGGCGGCGGCCTGAGGAGGCCTGGAGGCGGAGGGCGGCGGCGGCCTGAGGAGGCCTGAGGAGGCCCGGAGGCGGAGGGCGGCGGCGGCCTGAGGAGGCCTGAGGTTGCCTGGAGGCAGAGGGCGGCGGCGGCCTGAGGAGGCCTGAGGTTGCCTGGAGGCGGAGGGCGGCGGCGGCCTGAGGAGGCCTGAGGAGGCCTGGAGGCGGAGGGCGGCGGCCTGAGGAGGCCTAGAGGTGGAGGGCGGCGGCGACCTAAGGAGGCCTGAGGAGGCCCGGAGGCGGAGGGTGGTGGTGGCCTGAGGAGGCCTGGAGGTGGAGGGCGGCGGCAGCCTGAGGAGGCCTGGAGGTGGAGGGCGGTGGCGGCCTGAGGAGGCCTGAGGAGGCCCGGAGGCGGAGGGCGGCGGCGGCCTGAGGAGGCCTGAGGTTGCCTGGAGGCGGAGGCGGCGGCGGCCTGAGGAGGCCTGAGGTTGCCTGGAGGCGGAGGGCGGCGGCGGCCTGAGGAGGCCTGAGGAGGCCTGGAGGCGGAGGGCGGCGGCCTGAGGAGGCCTAGAGGTGGAGGGCGGCGGCGACCTAAGGAGGCCTGAGGAGGCCCGGAGGCGGAGGGTGGTGGTGGCCTGAGGAGGCCTGGAGGTGGAGGGCGGCGGTGGCCTGAGGAGGCCTGAGGAGGCCTGGAGGCGGAGGGCGGCGGCGGCCTGAGGAGGCCTGGAGGCGGAGGGCGGCGGCGGCCTGAGGAGGTGTGGAGGCAGAGGGCCGTGGCCTGAGGAGGCCCGGAGGCGGAGGGCGGCGGCGGCCTGAGGAGGCCTGGAGGCGTAGGGCGGCGGCGGCCTGAGGAGGCCTGAAGAGGCCTGAGGAGGCCTGGAGGCGGAGGGCGGCGGCGGCCTGAGGAGGCCTGAGGAGGTGTGGAGGCAGAGGGCGGCGGCCTGAGGAGGCCTGGAGGCGGAGGGCGGCGGCAGCCTGAGGAGGCCTGGAGGTGGAGGGCGGCGGCGGCCTGAGGAGGCCTGAGGAGGCCCGGAGGCGGAGGGCGGCGGCGGCCTGAGGAGGCCTGAGGTTGCCTGGAGGCGGAGGGCGGCGGCGGCCTGAGGAGGCCTGAGGTTGCCTGGAGGCGGAGGGCGGCGGCGGCCTGAGGAGGCCTGGAGGCGGAGGGCGGCGGCGGCCTAAGGAGGCCTGAGGAGGCCTGCAGGCGGAGGGCGGCGGCGGCCTGAGGAGGCCTGGAGGCGGAGGGCGGCGGCGGCCTGAGGAGGTGTGGAGGCAGAGGGCGGCGGCCTGAGGAGGCCTGGAGGCGGAGGGCGGCGGCAGCCTGAGGAGGCCTGGAGGTGGAGGGCGGCGGCGGCCTGAGGAGGCCTGAGGAGGCCCGGAGGCGGAGGGCGGCGGCGGCCTGAGGAGGCCTGAGGTTGCCTGGAGGCGGAGGGCGGCGGCGGCCTGAGGAGGCCTGAGGAGGCCTGCAGGCGGCCTGAGGAGGCCTGAGGTTGCCTGGAGGCGGAGGGCGGCGGCGACCTAAGGAGGCCTGAGGAGGCCCGGAGGCGGAGGGTGGCGGTGGCCTGAGGAGGCCTGGAGGTGGAGGGCGGCGGCGGCCTGAGGAGGCCTGAGGAGGCCTGGAGGCGGAGGGCGGCGGCGGCCTGAGGAGGCCTGGAGGCGGAGGGCGGCGGCGGCCTGAGGAGGTGTGGAGGCAGAGGGCCGTGGCCTGAGGAGGCCCGGAGGCGGAGGGCGGCGGCGGCCTGAGGAGGCCTGGAGGCGTAGGGCGGCGGCGGCCTGAGGAGGCCTGAAGAGGCCTGAGGAGGCCTGGAGGCGGAGGGCGGCGGCGGCCTGAGGAGGCCTGGAGGCGGAGGGCGGTGGCGGCCTGAGGAGGCCTGGAGGCGGAGGGCGGCGGCAGCCTGAGGAGGCCTGGAGGTGGAGGGCGGCGGCGGCCTGAGGAGGCCTGAGGAGGCCCGGAGGCGGAGGGCGGCGGCGGCCTGAGGAGGCCTGAGGTTGCCTGGAGGCGGAGGGCGGCGGCCTGAGGAGGCCTGGAGGCGGAGGGCGGCGGCCTGAGGAGGCCTGGAGGCGGAGGGCGGCGGCGGCCTTAGGAGGCCTGAGGAGGCCTGCAGGCGGAGGGCGGCGGCGGCCTGAGGAGGCCTGGAGGCGGAGGGCGGCGGCAGCCTGAGGAGGCCTGGCGGCCTGAGGAGGCCTGGAGGCGGAGGGCGGCGGCCTGAGGAGGCCTGGAGGCGGAGGGCGGCGGCGGCCTAAGGAGGCCTGAGGAGGCCTGCAGGCGGAGGGCGGCGGCGGCCTGAGGAGGCCTGGAGGCGGAGGGCGGCGGCGGCCTGAGGAGGCCTGAGGAGGCCTGGAGGCGGAGGGCGGCGGCGGCCTGAGGAGGCCTGGAGGCGGAGGGCGGCGGCGGCCTGAGGAGGCCTGGAGGCGGAGGGCGGCGGCGGCCTGAGGAGGCCTGAGGAGGCCTGGCGGCGGAGGGCGGCGGTCTGAGGAGGTTTGAGGTTGCCTGGAGGCGGAGGGCGGTGGCCTGAGGAGGCCTGGAGGCGGAGGGCGGCGGCCTGAGGAGGCCTGGAGGTGGAGGGCTGCGGCGGCCTGAGGAGGCCTGAGGAGGCCTGGAGGCGGAGGGCGGTGGCGGCCTGAGGAGGCCTGGAGGCGGAGGGCGGCGGCGGCCTGAGGAGGTGTGGAGGCAGAGGGCCGTGGCCTGAGGAGGCCCGGAGGCGGAGGGCGGCGGCGGCCTGAGGAGGCCTGGAGGCGTAGGGCGGCGGCGGCCTGAGGAGGCCTGAAGAGGCCTGAGGAGGCCTGGAGGCGGAGGGCGGCGGCGGCCTGAGGAGGCCTGGAGGCGGAGGGCGGCGGCGGCCTGAGGAGGACTGGAGGCGGAGGGCGGCGGCGGCCTAAGGAGGCCTGAGGAGGCCTGCAGGCGGAGGGCGGCGGCGGCCTGAGGAGGCCTGGAGGCGGAGGGCGGCGGCGGCCTGAGGAGGCCTGGAGGCGGAGGGCGGCGGCGGCCTGAGGAGGCCTGAGGAGGCCCGGAGGCGGAGGGCGGCGGCGGCCTGAGGAGGCCTGAGGTTGCCTGGAGGCAGAGGGCGGCGGCGGCCTGAGGAGGCCTGAGGTTGCCTGGAGGCGGAGGGCGGCGGCGGCCTGAGGAGGCCTGGAGGCGGAGGGCGGCGGCCTGAGGAGGCCTAGAGGTGGAGGGCGGCGGCGACCTAAGGAGGCCTGAGGAGGCCCGGAGGCGGAGGGTGGTGGTGGCCTGAGGAGGCCTGGAGGTGGAGGGCGGCGGCAGCCTGAGGAGGCCTGGAGGTGGAGGGCGGTGGCGGCCTGAGGAGGCCTGAGGAGGCCCGGAGGCGGAGGGCGGCGGCGGCCTGAGGAGGCCTGAGGTTGCCTGGAGGCGGAGGCGGCGGCGGCCTGAGGAGGCCTGAGGTTGCCTGGAGGCGGAGGGCGGCGGCGGCCTGAGGAGGCCTGAGGAGGCCTGGAGGCGGAGGGCGGCGGCCTGAGGAGGCCTAGAGGTGGAGGGCGGCGGCGACCTAAGGAGGCCTGAGGAGGCCCGGAGGCGGAGGGTGGTGGTGGCCTGAGGAGGCCTGGAGGTGGAGGGCGGCGGTGGCCTGAGGAGGCCTGAGGAGGCCTGGAGGCGGAGGGCGGCGGCGGCCTGAGGAGGCCTGGAGGCGGAGGGCGGCGGCGGCCTGAGGAGGTGTGGAGGCAGAGGGCCGTGGCCTGAGGAGGCCCGGAGGCGGAGGGCGGCGGCGGCCTGAGGAGGCCTGGAGGCGTAGGGCGGCGGCGGCCTGAGGAGGCCTGAAGAGGCCTGAGGAGGCCTGGAGGCGGAGGGCGGCGGCGGCCTGAGGAGGCCTGAGGAGGTGTGGAGGCAGAGGGCGGCGGCCTGAGGAGGCCTGGAGGCGGAGGGCGGCGGCAGCCTGAGGAGGCCTGGAGGTGGAGGGCGGCGGCGGCCTGAGGAGGCCTGAGGAGGCCCGGAGGCGGAGGGCGGCGGCGGCCTGAGGAGGCCTGAGGTTGCCTGGAGGCGGAGGGCGGCGGCGGCCTGAGGAGGCCTGAGGTTGCCTGGAGGCGGAGGGCGGCGGCGGCCTGAGGAGGCCTGGAGGCGGAGGGCGGCGGCGGCCTAAGGAGGCCTGAGGAGGCCTGCAGGCGGAGGGCGGCGGCGGCCTGAGGAGGCCTGGAGGCGGAGGGCGGCGGCGGCCTGAGGAGGTGTGGAGGCAGAGGGCGGCGGCCTGAGGAGGCCTGGAGGCGGAGGGCGGCGGCAGCCTGAGGAGGCCTGGAGGTGGAGGGCGGCGGCGGCCTGAGGAGGCCTGAGGAGGCCCGGAGGCGGAGGGCGGCGGCGGCCTGAGGAGGCCTGAGGTTGCCTGGAGGCGGAGGGCGGCGGCGGCCTGAGGAGGCCTGAGGAGGCCTGCAGGCGGCCTGAGGAGGCCTGAGGTTGCCTGGAGGCGGAGGGCGGCGGCGACCTAAGGAGGCCTGAGGAGGCCCGGAGGCGGAGGGTGGCGGTGGCCTGAGGAGGCCTGGAGGTGGAGGGCGGCGGCGGCCTGAGGAGGCCTGAGGAGGCCTGGAGGCGGAGGGCGGCGGCGGCCTGAGGAGGCCTGGAGGCGGAGGGCGGCGGCGGCCTGAGGAGGTGTGGAGGCAGAGGGCCGTGGCCTGAGGAGGCCCGGAGGCGGAGGGCGGCGGCGGCCTGAGGAGGCCTGGAGGCGTAGGGCGGCGGCGGCCTGAGGAGGCCTGAAGAGGCCTGAGGAGGCCTGGAGGCGGAGGGCGGCGGCGGCCTGAGGAGGCCTGGAGGCGGAGGGCGGTGGCGGCCTGAGGAGGCCTGGAGGCGGAGGGCGGCGGCAGCCTGAGGAGGCCTGGAGGTGGAGGGCGGCGGCGGCCTGAGGAGGCCTGAGGAGGCCCGGAGGCGGAGGGCGGCGGCGGCCTGAGGAGGCCTGAGGTTGCCTGGAGGCGGAGGGCGGCGGCCTGAGGAGGCCTGGAGGCGGAGGGCGGCGGCCTGAGGAGGCCTGGAGGCGGAGGGCGGCGGCGGCCTTAGGAGGCCTGAGGAGGCCTGCAGGCGGAGGGCGGCGGCGGCCTGAGGAGGCCTGGAGGCGGAGGGCGGCGGCAGCCTGAGGAGGCCTGGCGGCCTGAGGAGGCCTGGAGGCGGAGGGCGGCGGCCTGAGGAGGCCTGGAGGCGGAGGGCGGCGGCGGCCTAAGGAGGCCTGAGGAGGCCTGGAGGCGGAGGGCGGCGGCGGCCTGAGGAGGCCTGAGGAGGCCTGGAGGCGGAGGGCGGCGGCGGCCTGAGGAGGCCTGGAGGCGGAGGGCGGCGGCGGCCTGAGGAGGCCTGGAGGCGGAGGGCGGCGGCGGCCTGAGGAGGCCTGGAGGCGGAGGGCGGCGGCGGCCTGAGGAAGCCTGGAGGCCTGAGGAGGCCTGGAGGCGGAGGGCGGCGGCCTGAGGAGGCCTGGAGGCGGAGGGCGGCGGCGGCCTAAGGAGGCCTGAGGAGGCCTGCAGGCGGAGGGCGGCGGCGGCCTGAGGAGGCCTGGAGGCGGAGGGCGGCGGCGGCCTGAGGAGGCCTGAGGAGGCCTGGAGGCGGAGGGCGGCGGCGGCCTGAGGAGGCCTGGAGGCGGAGGGCGGCGGCGGCCTGAGGAGGCCTGGAGGCGGAGGGCGGCGGCGGCCTGAGGAAGCCTGGAGGTGGAGGGCGGCGGCCTGAGGAGGTCTGGAGGCAGAGGGTGGCGGTGGCCTGAGGAGGCCTGTAGGTGGAGGGCGGCGGCGACCTGAGGAGGCCTGAGGAGGCACGAAGGCGGAGGGCGGCGGCGGCCTGAGGAGGCCTGAGGTTGCCTGGAGGCGGAGGGCGGCGGCGGCCTGAGGAGGCCTGAGGAGGCCTGGAGGCGGAGGGCGGCGGCGGCCTGAGGAGGCCTGAGGAGGCCTGGAGGCGGAGGGCGGCGGCCTGAGGAGGCCTAGAGGTGGAGGGCGGCGGCGACCTAAGGAGGCCTGAGGAGGCCCGGAGGCGGAGGGTGGCGGTGGCCTGAGGAGGCCTGGAGGTGGAGGGCGGCGGCGGCCTGAGGAGGCCTGAGGAGGCCTGGAGGCGGAGGGCGGCGGCGGCCTGAGGAGGCCTGGAGGCGGAGGGCGGCGGCGGCCTGAGGAGGTGTGGAGGCAGAGGGCCGTGGCCTGAGGAGGCCTGGAGGCGTAGGGCGGCGGCGGCCTGAGGAGGCCTGAAGAGGCCTGAGGAGGCCTGGAGGCGGAGGGCGGCGGCGGCCTGAGGAGGCCTGGAGGCGGAGGGCGGCGGCGGCCTGAGGAGGCCTGAGGAGGCCTGGCGGCGGAGGGCGGCGGTCTGAGGAGGTTTGAGGTTGCCTGGAGGCGGAGGGCGGTGGCCTGAGGAGGCCTGGAGGCGGAGGGCGGCGGCCTGAGGAGGCCTGGAGGTGGAGGGCTGCGGCGGCCTGAGGAGGCCTGAGGAGGCCTGGAGGCGGAGGGCGGTGGCGGCCTGAGGAGGCCTGGAGGCGGAGGGCGGCGGCGGCCTGAGGAGGTGTGGAGGCAGAGGGCCGTGGCCTGAGGAGGCCCGGAGGCGGAGGGCGGCGGCGGCCTGAGGAGGCCTGGAGGCGTAGGGCGGCGGCGGCCTGAGGAGGCCTGAAGAGGCCTGAGGAGGCCTGGAGGCGGAGGGCGGCGGCGGCCTGAGGAGGCCTGGAGGCGGAGGGCGGCGGCGGCCTGAGGAGGACTGGAGGCGGAGGGCGGCGGCGGCCTAAGGAGGCCTGAGGAGGCCTGCAGGCGGAGGGCGGCGGCGGCCTGAGGAGGCCTGGAGGCGGAGGGCGGCGGCGGCCTGAGGAGGCCTGAGGAGGCCTGGAGGCGGAGGGCGGCGGCGGCCTGAGGAGGCCTGGAGGCGGAGGGCGGCGGCGGCCTGAGGAGGCCTGGAGGCGGAGGGCGGCGGCGGCCTGAGGAAGCCTGGAGGTGGAGGGCGGCGGCCTGAGGAGGTCTGGAGGCAGAGGGTGGCGGTGGCCTGAGGAGGCCTGTAGGTGGAGGGCGGCGGCGACCTGAGGAGGCCTGAGGAGGCACGAAGGCGGAGGGCGGCGGCGGCCTGAGGAGGCCTGAGGTTGCCTGGAGGCGGAGGGCGGCGGCGGCCTGAGGAGGCCTGAGGAGGCCTGGAGGCGGAGGGCGGCGGCGGCCTGAGGAGGCCTGAGGAGGCCTGGAGGCGGAGGGCGGCGGCCTGAGGAGGCCTAGAGGTGGAGGGCGGCGGCGACCTAAGGAGGCCTGAGGAGGCCCGGAGGCGGAGGGTGGCGGTGGCCTGAGGAGGCCTGGAGGTGGAGGGCGGCGGCGGCCTGAGGAGGCCTGAGGAGGCCTGGAGGCGGAGGGCGGCGGCGGCCTGAGGAGGCCTGGAGGCGGAGGGCGGCGGCGGCCTGAGGAGGTGTGGAGGCAGAGGGCCGTGGCCTGAGGAGGCCCGGAGGCGGAGGGCGGCGGCGGCCTGAGGAGGCCTGGAGGCGTAGGGCGGCGGCGGCCTGAGGAGGCCTGAAGAGGCCTGAGGAGGCCTGGAGGCGGAGGGCGGCGGCGGCCTGAGGAGGCCTGGAGGCGGAGGGCGGCGGCGGCCTGAGGAGGCCTGGCGGCGGAGGGCGGCGGTCTGAGGAGGTTTGAGGTTGCCTGGAGGCGGAGGGCGGTGGCCTGAGGAGGCCTGGAGGCGGAGGGCGGCGGCCTGAGGAGGCCTGGAGGTGGAGGGCTGCGGCGGCCTGAGGAGGCCTGAGGAGGCCTGGAGGCGGAGGGCGGTGGCGGCCTGAGGAGGCCTGGAGGCGGAGGGCGGCGGCGGCCTGAGGAGGTGTGGAGGCAGAGGGCCGTGGCCTGAGGAGGCCCGGAGGCGGAGGGCGGCGGCGGCCTGAGGAGGCCTGGAGGCGTAGGGCGGCGGCGGCCTGAGGAGGCCTGAAGAGGCCTGAGGAGGCCTGGAGGCGTAGGGCGGCGGCGGCCTGAGGAGGCCTGAAGAGGCCTGAGGAGGCCTGGAGGCGGAGGGCGGCGGCGGCCTGAGGAGGCCTGGAGGCGGAGGGCGGTGGCGGCCTGAGGAGGCCTGGAGGCGGAGGGCGGCGGCAGCCTGAGGAGGCCTGGAGGTGGAGGGCGGCGGCGGCCTGAGGAGGCCTGAGGAGGCCCGGAGGCGGAGGGCGGCGGCGGCCTGAGGAGGCCTGAGGTTGCCTGGAGGCGGAGGGCGGCGGCCTGAGGAGGCCTGGAGGCGGAGGGCGGCGGCCTGAGGAGGCCTGGAGGCGGAGGGCGGCGGCGGCCTAAGGAGGCCTGAGGAGGCCTGCAGGCGGAGGGCGGCGGCGGCCTGAGGAGGCCTGGAGGCGGAGGGCGGCGGCAGCCTGAGGAGGCCTGGCGGCCTGAGGAGGCCTGAAGGCGGAGGGCGGCGGCCTGAGGAGGCCTGGAGGCGGAGGGCGGCGGCGGCCTAAGGAGGCCTGAGGAGGCCTGCAGGCGGAGGGCGGCGGCGGCCTGAGGAGGCCTGGAGGCGGAGGGCGGCGGCGGCCTGAGGAGGCCTGAGGAGGCCTGGAGGCGGAGGGCGGCGGCGGCCTGAGGAGGCCTGGAGGCGGAGCGCGGCGGCGGCCTGAGGAGGCCTGGAGGCGGAGGGCGGCGGCGGCCTGAGGAAGCCTGGAGGTGGAGGGCGGCGGCCTGAGGAGGTCTGGAGGCAGAGGGTGGCGGTGGCCTGAGGAGGCCTGTAGGTGGAGGGCGGCGGCGACCTGAGGAGGCCTGAGGAGGCACGAAGGCGGAGGGCGGCGGCGGCCTGAGGAGGCCTGAGGTTGCCTGGAGGCGGAGGGCGGCGGCGGCCTGAGGAGGCCTGAGGAGGCCTGGAGGCGGAGGGCGGCGGCGGCCTGAGGAGGCCTGAGGAGGCCTGGAGGCGGAGGGCGGCGGCCTGAGGAGGCCTAGAGGTGGAGGGCGGCGGCGACCTAAGGAGGCCTGAGGAGGCCCGGAGGCGGAGGGTGGCGGTGGCCTGAGGAGGCCTGGAGGTGGAGGGCGGCGGCGGCCTGAGGAGGCCTGAGGAGGCCTGGAGGCGGAGGGCGGCGGCGGCCTGAGGAGGCCTGGAGGCGGAGGGCGGCGGCGGCCTGAGGAGGTGTGGAGGCAGAGGGCCGTGGCCTGAGGAGGCCTGGAGGCGTAGGGCGGCGGCGGCCTGAGGAGGCCTGAAGAGGCCTGAGGAGGCCTGGAGGCGGAGGGCGGCGGCGGCCTGAGGAGGCCTGGAGGCGGAGGGCGGCGGCGGCCTGAGGAGGCCTGAGGAGGCCTGGCGGCGGAGGGCGGCGGTCTGAGGAGGTTTGAGGTTGCCTGGAGGCGGAGGGCGGTGGCCTGAGGAGGCCTGGAGGCGGAGGGCGGCGGCCTGAGGAGGCCTGGAGGTGGAGGGCGGTGGCGGCCTGAGGAGGCCTGGAGGCGGAGGGCGGCGGCGGCCTGAGGAGGCCTGGAGGCGTAGGGCGGCGGCGGCCTGAGGAGGCCTGGAGGTGGAGGGCGGTGGCGGCCTGAGGAGGCCCGGAGGCGGAGGGCGGCGGCGGCCTGAGGAGGCCTGGAGGCGTAGGGCGGCGGCGGCCTGAGGAGGCCTGAAGAGGCCTGAGGAGGCCTGGAGGCGGAGGGCGGCGGCGGCCTGAGGAGGCCTGGAGGCGGAGGGCGGCGGCGGCCTGAGGAGGACTGGAGGCGGAGGGCGGCGGCGGCCTAAGGAGGCCTGAGGAGGCCTGCAGGCGGAGGGCGGCGGCGGCCTGAGGAGGCCTGGAGGCGGAGGGCGGCGGCGGCCTGAGGAGGCCTGAGGAGGCCTGGAGGCGGAGGGCGGCGGCGGCCTGAGGAGGCCTGGAGGCGGAGGGCGGCGGCGGCCTGAGGAGGCCTGGAGGCGGAGGGCGGCGGCGGCCTGAGGAAGCCTGGAGGTGGAGGGCGGCGGCCTGAGGAGGTCTGGAGGCAGAGGATGGCGGTGGCCTGAGGAGGCCTGTAGGTGGAGGGCGGCGGCGACCTGAGGAGGCCTGAGGAGGCACGAAGGCGGAGGGCGGCGGCGGCCTGAGGAGGCCTGAGGTTGCCTGGAGGCGGAGGGCGGCGGCGGCCTGAGGAGGCCTGAGGAGGCCTGGAGGCGGAGGGCGGCGGCGGCCTGAGGAGGCCTGAGGAGGCCTGGAGGCGGAGGGCGGCGGCCTGAGGAGGCCTAGAGGTGGAGGGCGGCGGCGACCTAAGGAGGCCTGAGGAGGCCCGGAGGCGGAGGGTGGCGGTGGCCTGAGGAGGCCTGGAGGTGGAGGGCGGCGGCGGCCTGAGGAGGCCTGAGGAGGCCTGGAGGCGGAGGGCGGCGGCGGCCTGAGGAGGCCTGGAGGCGGAGGGCGGCGGCGGCCTGAGGAGGTGTGGAGGCAGAGGGCCGTGGCCTGAGGAGGCCCGGAGGCGGAGGGCGGCGGCGGCCTGAGGAGGCCTGGAGGCGTAGGGCGGCGGCGGCCTGAGGAGGCCTGAAGAGGCCTGAGGAGGCCTGGAGGCGGAGGGCGGCGGCGGCCTGAGGAGGCCTGGAGGCGGAGGGCGGCGGCGGCCTGAGGAGGCCTGAGGAGGCCTGGCGGCGGAGGGCGGCGGTCTGAGGAGGTTTGAGGTTGCCTGGAGGCGGAGGGCGGTGGCCTGAGGAGGCCTGGAGGCGGAGGGCGGCGGCCTGAGGAGGCCTGGAGGTGGAGGGCTGCGGCGGCCTGAGGAGGCCTGAGGAGGCCTGGAGGCGGAGGGCGGTGGCGGCCTGAGGAGGCCTGGAGGCGGAGGGCGGCGGCGGCCTGAGGAGGTGTGGAGGCAGAGGGCCGTGGCCTGAGGAGGCCCGGAGGCGGAGGGCGGCGGCGGCCTGAGGAGGCCTGGAGGCGTAGGGCGGCGGCGGCCTGAGGAGGCCTGAAGAGGCCTGAGGAGGCCTGGAGGCGGAGGGCGGCGGTGGCCTGAGGAGGCCTGGAGGCGGAGGGCGGCGGCGGCCTGAGGAGGCCTGGAGGCGGAGGGCGGCGGCGGACTGAGGAAGCCTGGAGGCGGAGGGCGGCGGCCTGAGGAGGTCTGGAGGCAGAGGGTGGCGGTGGCCTGAGGAGGCCTGGAGGTGGAGGGCGGCGGCGACCTGAGGAGGCCTGAGGAGGCACGAAGGCGGAGGGCGGCGGCGGCCTGAGGAGGCCTGAGGTTGCCTGGAGGCGGAGGGCGGCGGCCTGAGGAGGCCTGGAGGCGGAGGGCGGCGGCCTGAGGAGGCCTGGAGGCGGAGGGCGGCAGCGGCCTAAGGAGGCCTGAGGAGGCCTGCAGGCGGAGGGCGGCGGCGGCCTGAGGAGGCCTGGAGGCGGAGGGCGGCGGCGGCCTGAGGAGGCCTGGAGGTGGAGGGCGGCGGCCTGAGGAGGCCTGGAGGCGGAGGGCGGCGGCAGCCTGAGGAGGCCTGGAGGTGGAGGGCGGCGGCGGCCTGAGGAGGCCTGAGGAGGCCCGGAGGCGGAGGGCGGCGGCGGCCTGAGGAGGCCTGAGGTTGCCTGGAGGCGGAGGGCGGCGGCGGCCTGAGGAGGCCTGAGGTTGCCTGGAGGCGGAGGGCGGCGGCGGCCTGAGGAGGCCTGAGGAGGCCTGGAGGCGGAGGGCGGCGGCCTGAGGAGGCCTAGAGGTGCAGGGCGGCGGCGACCTAAGGAGGCCTGAGGAGGCCCGGAGGCGGAGGGTGGTGGTGGCCTGAGGAGGCCCGGAGGCGGAGGGTGGTGGTGGCCTGAGGAGGCCTGGAGGTGGAGGGCGGCGGCAGCCTGAGGAGGCCTGGAGGTGGAGGGCGGCGGCGGCCTGAGGAGGCCTGAGGAGGCCCGGAGGCAGAGGGCGGCGGCGGCCTGAGGAGGCCTGAGGTTGCCTGGAGGCGGAGGGCGGCGGCGGCCTGAGGAGGCCTGAGGTTGCCTGGAGGCGGAGGGCGGCGGCGGCCTGAGGAGGCCTGAGGAGGCCTGGAGGCGGAGGGCGGCGGCCTGAGGAGGCCTAGAGGTGGAGGGCGGCGGCGACCTAAGGAGGCCTGAGGAGGCCTGCAGGCGGAGGGCGGCGGCGGCCTGAGGAGGCCTGGAGGCGGAGGGCGGCGGCAGCCTGAGGAGGCCTGGCGGCCTGAGGAGGCCTGGAGGCGGAGGGCGGCGGCCTGAGGAGGCCTGGAGGCGGAGGGCGGCGGCGGCCTAAGGAGGCCTGAGGAGGCCTGCAGGCGGAGGGCGGCGGCGGCCTGAGGAGGCCTGGAGGCGGAGGGCGGCGGCGGCCTGAGGAGGCCTGGAGGCGGAGGGCGGCGGCGGCCTGAGGAGGCCTGGAGGCGGAGGGCGGCGGCGGCCTGAGGAATCCTGGAGGTGGAGGGCGGCGGCCTGAGGAGGTCTGGAGGCAGAGGGTGGCGGTGGCCTGAGGAGGCCTGTAGGTGGAGGGCGGCGGCGACCTGAGGAGGCCTGAGGAGGCACGAAGGCGGAGGGCGGCGGCGGCCTGAGGAGGCCTGAGGTTGCCTGGAGGCGGAGGGCGGCGGCGGCCTGAGGAGGCCTGAGGAGGCCTGGAGGCGGAGGGCGGCGGCGGCCTGAGGAGGCCTGAGGAGGCCTGGAGGCGGAGGGCGGCGGCCTGAGGAGGCCTAGAGGTGGAGGGCGGCGGCGACCTAAGGAGGCCTGAGGAGGCCCGGAGGCGGAGGGTGGCGGTGGCCTGAGGAGGCCTGGAGGTGGAGGGCGGCGGCGGCCTGAGGAGGCCTGAGGAGGCCTGGAGGCGGAGGGCGGCGGCGGCCTGAGGAGGCCTGGAGGCGGAGGGCGGCGGCGGCCTGAGGAGGTGTGGAGGCAGAGGGCCGTGGCCTGAGGAGGCCCGGAGGCGGAGGGCGGCGGCGGCCTGAGGAGGCCTGGAGGCGTAGGGCGGCGGCGGCCTGAGGAGGCCTGAAGAGGCCTGAGGAGGCCTGGTGGCGGAGGGCGGCGGCGGCCTGAGGAGGCCTGGAGGCGGAGGGCGGCGGCGGCCTGAGGAGGCCTGAGGAGGCCTGGCGGCGGAGGGCGGCGGTCTGAGGAGGTTTGAGGTTGCCTGGAGGCGGAGGGCGGTGGCCTGAGGAGGCCTGGAGGCGGAGGGCGGCGGCCTGAGGAGGCCTGGAGGTGGAGGGCTGCGGCGGCCTGAGGAGGCCTGAGGAGGCCTGGAGGCGGAGGGCGGTGGCGGCCTGAGGAGGCCTGGAGGCGGAGGGCGGCGGCGGCCTGAGGAGGTGTGGAGGCAGAGGGCCGTGGCCTGAGGAGGCCCGGAGGCGGAGGGCGGCGGCGGCCTGAGGAGGCCTGGAGGCATAGGGCGGCGGCGGCCTGAGGAGGCCTGAAGAGGCCTGAGGAGGCCTGGAGGCGGAGGGCGGCGGCGGCCTGAGGAGGCCTGGAGGCGGAGGGCGGCGGCGGCCTGAGGAGGACTGGAGGCGGAGGGCGGCGGCGGCCTAAGGAGGCCTGAGGAGGCCTGCAGGCGGAGGGCGGCGGCGGCCTGAGGAGGCCTGGAGGCGGAGGGCGGCGGCGGCCTGAGGAGGCATGAGGAGGCCTGGAGGCGGAGGGCGGCGGCGGCCTGAGGAGGCCTGGAGGCGGAGGGCGGCGGCGGCCTGAGGAGGCCTGGAGGCGGAGGGCGGCGGCGGCCTGAGGAAGCCTGGAGGTGGAGGGCGGCGGCCTGAGGAGGTCTGGAGGCAGAGGGTGGCGGCAGCCTGAGGAGGCCTGTAGGTGGAGGGCGGCGGCGACCTGAGGAGGCCTGAGGAGGCACGAAGGCGGAGGGCGGCGGCGGCCTGAGGAGGCCTGAGGTTGCCTGGAGGCGGAGGGCGGCGGCGGCCTGAGGAGGCCTGAGGAGGCCTGGAGGCGGAGGGCGGCGGCGGCCTGAGGAGGCCTGAGGAGGCCCGGAGGCGGAGGGCGGCGGCGGCCTGAGGAGGCCTGGAGGCGTAGGGCGGCGGCGGCCTGAGGAGGCCTGAAGAGGCCTGAGGAGGCCTGGAGGCGGAGGGCGGCGGCGGCCTGAGGAGGCCTGGAGGCGGAGGGCGGCGGCGGCCTGAGGAGGACTGGAGGCGGAGGGCGGCGGCGGCCTGAGGAGGCCTGGAGGCGGAGGGCGGCGGCGGCCTGAGGAGGCCTGGAGGCGGAGGGCGGCGGCGGCCTGAGGAGGCCTGAGGAGGCCTGGAGGCGGAGGGCGGCGGCTGCCTGAGGAGGCCTGGAGGCGGAGGGCGGCGGCGGCCTGAGGAGGCCTGGAGGCGGAGGGCGGCGGCGGACTGAGGAAGCCTGGAGGCGGAGGGCGGCGGCCTGAGGAGGTCTGGAGGCAGAGGGTGGCGGTGGCCTGAGGAGGCCTGGAGGTGGAGGGCGGCGGCGACCTGAGGAGGCCTGAGGAGGCACGAAGGCCGAGGGCGGCGGCGGCCTGAGGAGGCCTGAGGTTGCCTGGAGGCGGAGGGCGGCGGCCTGAGGAGGCCTGGAGGCGGAGGGCGGCGGCCTGAGGAGGCCTGGAGGCGGAGGGCGGCAGCGGCCTAAGGAGGCCTGAGGAGGCCTGCAGGCGGAGGGCGGCGGCGGCCTGAGGAGGCCTGGAGGCGGAGGGCGGCGGCGGCCTGAGGAGGCCTGAGGAGGTGTGGAGGCAGAGGGCGGCGGCCTGAGGAGGCCTGGAGGCGGAGGGCGGCGGCAGCCTGAGGAGGCCTGGAGGTGGAGGGCGGCGGCGGCCTGAGGAGGCCTGAGGAGGCCCGGAGGCGGAGGGCGGCGGCGGCCTGAGGAGGCCTGAGGTTGCCTGGAGGCGGAGGGCGGCGGCGGCCTGAGGAGGCCTGAGGTTGCCTGGAGGCGGAGGGCGGCGGCGGCCTGAGGAGGCCTGAGGAGGCCTGGAGGCGGAGGGCGGCGGCCTGAGGAGGCCTAGAGGTGGAGGGCGGCGGCGACCTAAGGAGGCCTGAGGAGGCCCGGAGGCGGAGGGTGGTGGTGGCCTGAGGAGGCCTGGAGGTGGAGGGCGGCGGCAGCCTGAGGAGGCCTGGAGGTGGAGGGCGGCGGCGGCCTGAGGAGGCCTGAGGAGGCCCGGAGGCAGAGGGCGGCGGCGGCCTGAGGAGGCCTGAGGTTGCCTGGAGGCGGAGGGCGGCGGCGGCCTGAGGAGGCCTGAGGTTGCCTGGAGGCGGAGGGCGGCGGCGGCCTGAGGAGGGCTGAGGAGGCCTGGAGGCGGAGGGCGGCGGCCTGAGGAGGCCTAGAGGTGGAGGGCGGCGGCGACCTAAGGAGGCCTGAGGAGGCCCGGAGGCGGAGGGTGGTGGTGGCCTGAGGAGGCCTGGAGGTGGAGGGCGGCGGCGGCCTGAGGAGGCCTGAGGAGGCCTGGAGGCGGAGGGCGGCGGCGGCCTGAGGAGGCCTGGAGGCGGAGGGCGGCGGCGGCCTGAGGAGGTGTGGAGGCAGAGGGCCGTGGCCTGAGGAGGCCCGGAGGCGGAGGGCGGCGGCGGCCTGAGGAGGCCTGGAGGCGTAGGGCGGCGGCGGCCTGAGGAGGCCTGAAGAGGCCTGAGGAGGCCTGGAGGCGGAGGGCGGCGGCGGCCTGAGGAGGCCTGGAGGCGGAGGTCGGCGGCGGCCTGAGGAGGCCTGAGGAGGTGTGGAGGCAGAGGGCGGCGGCCTGAGGAGGCCTGGAGGCGGAGGGCGGCGGCAGCCTGAGGAGGCCTGGAGGTGGAGGGCGGCGGCCTGAGGAGGCCTGGAGGCGGAGGGCGGCGGCGGCCTAAGGAGGCCTGAGGAGGCCTGCAGGCGGAGGGCGGCGGCGGCCTGAGGAGGCCTGAGGTTGCCTGGAGGCGGAGGGCGGCGGCCTGAGGAGGCCTGGAGGCGGAGGGCAGCGGCCTGAGGAGGCCTGGAGGCGGAGGGCGGCGGCGGCCTAAGGAGGCCTGAGGAGGCCTGCAGGCGGAGGGCGGCGGCGGCCTGAGGAGGCCTGGAGTCGGAGGGCGGCGTGAGGAGGCCTGAGGAGGTGTGGAGGCAGAGGGCGGCGGCCTGAGGAGGCCTGGAGGCGGAGGGCGGCGGCAGCCTGAGGAGGCCTGGAGGTGGAGGGCGGCGGCGGCCTGAGGAGGCCTGAGGAGGCCCGGAGGCGGAGGGCGGCGGCGGCCTGAGGAGGCCTGAGGTTGCCTGGAGGCGGAGGGCGGCGGCGGCCTGAGGAGGCCTGAGGTTGCCTGGAGGCGGAGAGGGCGGCGGCCTGAGGAGGCCTGAGGAGGCCTGGAGGCGGAGGGCGGCGGCCTGAGGAGGCCTAGAGGTGGAGGGCGGCGGCGACCTAAGGAGGCCTGAGGAGGCCCGGAGGCGGAGGGTGGCGGTGGCCTGAGGAGGCCTGGAGGTGGAGGGCGGTGGCGGCCTGAGGAGGCCTGAGGAGGCCTGGAGGCGGAGGGCGGCGGCGGCCTGAGGAGGCCTGGAGGCGGAGGGCGGCGGCGGCCTGAGGAGGTGTGGAGGCAGAGGGCCGTGGCCTGAGGAGGCCCGGAGGCGGAGGGCGGCGGCGGCCTGAGGAGGCCTGGAGGCGTAGGGCGGCGGCGGCCTGAGGAGGCCTGAAGAGGCCTGAGGAGGCCTGGAGGCGGAGGGCGGCGGCGGCCTGAGGAGGCCTGGAGGCGGAGGGCGGCGGCAGCCTGAGGAGGCCTGGAGGTGGAGGGCGGCGGCGGCCTGAGGAGGCCTGAGGAGGCCCGGAGGCGGAGGGCGGCGGCGGCCTGAGGAGGCCTGAGGTTGCCTGGAGGCGGAGGGCGGCGGCGGCCTGAGGAGGCCTGAGGAGGCCTGGAGGCGGAGGGCGGCGGCGGCCTGAGGAGGCCTAGAGGTGGAGGGCGGCGGCGACCTGAGGAGGCCTGAGGAGGCCCGGAGGCGGAGGGTGGCGGTGGCCTGAGGAGGCCTGGAGGTGGAGGGCGGCGGCGGCCTGAGGAGGCCTGGAGGCGGAGGGCGGCGGCGGCCTGAGGAGGCCTGGAGGCGGAGGGCGGCGGCAGCCTGAGGAGGTCTGGAGGCGGAGGGCGGCGGCGGCCTGAGGAGGCCTGGAGGCGGAGGGCGGCGGCGGCCTGAGGAGGTGTGGAGGCAGAGGGCCGTGGCCTGAGGAGGCCCGGAGGCGGAGGGCGGCGGCGGCCTGAGGAGGTGTGGAGGCAGAGGGCCGTGGCCTGAGGAGGCCCGGAGGCGGAGGGCGGCGGCGGCCTGTGGAGGCAGAGGGCCGTGGCCTGAGGAGGCCCGGAGGCGGAGGGCGGCGGCGGCCTGAGGAGGTCTGGAGGCGGAGGGCGGCGGCGGCCTGAGGAGGCCTGAGGAGGCCCGGAGGCGGAGGGCGGCGGCGGCCTGAGGAGGTCTGGAGGCGGAGGGCGGCGGCGGCCTGAGGAGGCCTGAGGAGGCCTGGAGGCGGAGGGCGGCGGCGGCCTGAGGAGGCCTGGAGGCGGAGGGCGCGGCGGCCTGAGGAGGCCTGAGGAGGCCTGGAGGCGGAGGTCGGCGGCGGCCTAAGGAGGCCTGAGGAGGCCTGGCGGCGGAGGGCGGCGGCCTGAGGAGGCCTGGAGGTGGAGGGCGGCGGCCTGAGGAGGCCTGGAGGCGGAGGGCGGCGGCGGCCTGAGGAAGCCTGGAGGTGGAGGGCGGCGGCCTGAGGAGGCCTGGAGGCGGAGGGCGGCGGCGGCCTAAGGAGGCCTGAGGAGGCCTGTAGGCGGAGGGCGGCGGCGGCCTGAGGAGGCCTGGAGGCGGAGGGCGGCGGCAGCCTGAGGAGGCCTGGCGGCGGAGGGCGGCGGCCTGAGGAGGCCTGGAGGCGGAGGGCGGCGGCCTGAGGAGGCCTGGAGGCGGAGGGCGGCGGCGGCCTGAGGAGGCCTGGAGGCGGAGGGCGCGGCGGCCTGAGGAGGCCTGGAGGCGGAGGGCGCGGCGGCCTGAGGAGGCCTGAGGAGGCCTGGAGGCGGAGGTCGGCGGCGGCCTAAGGAGGCCTGAGGAGGCCTGGCGGTGGAGGGCGGCGGCCTGAGGAGGCCTGGAGGTGGAGGGCGGCGGCCTGAGGAGGCCTGGAGGCGGAGGGCGGCGGCGGCCTGAGGAAGCCTGGAGGTGGAGGGCGACGGCGGCCTGAGGAGGCCTGAAGAGGCCTGAGGAGGCCTGGAGGCGGAGGGCGGCGGCGGCCTGAGGAGGCCTGGAGGCGGAGGGCGGCGGCGGCCTGAGGAGGCCTGGAGGTGGAGGGCGGCGGCCTGAGGAGGCCTGGAGGCGGAGGGCGGCGGCGGCCTGAGGAAGCCTGGAGGTGGAGGGCGACGGCGGCCTGAGGAGGCCTGAAGAGGCCTGAGGAGGCCTGGAGGCGGAGGGCGGCGGCCTGAGGAGGCCTGGAGGCGGAGGGCGGCGGCGGCCTGAGGAAGCCTGGAGGTGGAGGGCGACGGCGGCCTGAGGAGGCCTGAAGAGGCCTGAGGAGGCCTGGAGGTGGAGGGCGGCGGCCTGAGGAGGCCTGGAGGCGGAGGGCGGCGGCGGCCTGAGGAAGCCTGGAGGTGGAGGGCGACGGCGGCCTGAGGAGGCCTGAAGAGGCCTGAGGAGGCCTGGAGGCGGAGGGCGGCGGCGGCCTGAGGAGGCCTGGAGGCGGAGGGCGGCGGCGGCCTGAGGAGGCCTGAGGAGGCCTGGCGGCGGAGGGCGGCGGTCTGAGGAGGCCTGAGGTTGCCTGGAGGCGGAGGGCGGTGGCCTGAGGAGGCCTGGAGGCGGAGGGCGGCGGCCTGAGGAGGCCTGGAGGTGGAGGGCTGCGGCGGCCTGAGGAGGCCTGAGGAGGCCTGGAGGCGGAGGGCGGTGGCGGCCTGAGGAGGCCTGGAGGCGGAGGGCGGCGGCGGCCTGAGGAGGTGTGGAGGCAGAGGGCCGTGGCCTGAGGAGGCCCGGAGGCGGAGGGCGGCGGCGGCCTGAGGAGGCCTGGAGGCGTAGGGCGGCGGCGGCCTGAGGAGGCCTGAAGAGGCCTGAGGAGGCCTGGAGGCGGAGGGCGGCGGCGGCCTGAGGAGGCCTGGAGGCGTAGGGCGGCGGCGGCCTGAGGAGGCCCGAGGAGGCCTGGAGGCGGAGGGCGGCGGCGGCCTGAGGAGGACTGGAGGCGGAGGGCGGCGGCGGCCTGAGGAGGCCTGAGGAGGCCTGGAGGCGGAGGGCGGCGGCGGCCTGAGGAGGCCTGGAGGCGGAGGGCGGCGGCGGCCTGAGGAGGCCTGAGGAGGCCTGGAGGCGGAGGGCGGCGGCGGCCTGAGGAGGCCTGGAGGCGGAGGGCGGCGGCGGCCTGAGGAGGCCTGGAGGCGGAGGGCGGCGGCGGCCTGAGGAAGCCTGGAGGTGGAGGGCGGCGGCCTGAGGAGGTCTGGAGGCAGAGGGTGGCGGTGGCCTGAGGAGGCCTGGAGGTGGAGGGCGGCGGCAACCTGAGGAGGCCTGAGGAGGCACGAAGGCGGAGGGCGGCGGCGGCCTGAGGAGGCCTGAGGTTGCCTGGAGGCGGAGGGCGGCGGCCTGAGGAGGCCTGGAGGCGGAGGGCGGCGGCCTGAGGAGGCCTGGAGGCGGAGGGCGGCAGCGGCCTAAGGAGGCCTGAGGAGGCCTGCAGGCGGAGGGCGGCGGCGGCCTGAGGAGGCCTGGAGGCGGAGGGCGGCGGCGGCCTGAGGAGGCCTGAGGAGGTGTGGAGGCAGAGGGCGGCGGCCTGAGGAGGCCTGGAGGCGGAGGGCGGCGGCAGCCTGAGGAGGCCTGGAGGTGGAGGGCGGCGGCGGCCTGAGGAGGCCTGAGGAGGCGGAGGGCGGCGGCGGCCTGAGGAGGCCTGAGGTTGCCTGGAGGCGGAGGGCGGCGGCGGCCTGAGGAGGCCTGAGGTTGCCTGGAGGCGGAGGGCGGCGGCGGCCTGAGGAGGCCTGAGGAGGCCTGGAGGCGGAGGGCGGCGGCCTGAGGAGGCCTAGAGGTGGAGGGCGGCGGCGACCTAAGGAGGCCTGAGGAGGCCCGGAGGCGGAGGGTGGTGGTGGCCTGAGGAGGCCTGGAGGTGGAGGGCGGCGGCAGCCTGAGGAGGCCTGGAGGTGGAGGGCGGCGGCGGCCTGAGGAGGCCTGAGGAGGCCCGGAGGCGGAGGGCGGCGGCGGCCTGAGGAGGCCTGAGGTTGCCTGGAGGCGGAGGGCG